>NC_067483.1:31198670-31443341 GCF_947179515.1 Apodemus sylvaticus
CTACAAGCACAAGCATTAGGACTGGTTTCTACCTTTCTCCTTTCATCATTACCCACCTTCCCAACCTAGTTAATAATGATTTAGACTCTTCTGAAAACACATTCAGATCATTTTTCTCTGCACAAGTATTCACCACAACCTATCACCCACTCAGTGTGAAATGCACAGCACAGTCACTTCCATACAGCAAATGCATAGTGACATCAGTTATTATCAGTGGTATCACTAGAGAAATCTATGTGGTTTTCTTTCTACTGGTCTTTCAATCAGTGCACACACAATCCTGATTATTTCTGGCTAGTACAGTGGATTGATTGGTTATCCAATCTTGTGGAAACTGAGACTAAAGAAAACCTAAATTTTCACTTTCAAAGTGCCTGGAATCTTCTATTTCCAAAAGAAAAAGATTGTTGTAATGTCACCAGAAATTTACCAAGGACTGAGAAGTCTGGTCTAGCTACAAAATAGCTTGTTGTTGCTGGCAGAGAAATTCAATACAAAGTAGGTGTATGAAAACATGCATAATTCTTGCGATCCATTCCAATGAACACCAGCAATTACTGTATAACTTCATGGAATGACTCAAAGACAAGAAAAACGTTTAAAAAATGAAACAACAAATAAATAGAGAGAAGAAAGGAGGGAACACTGAGGTGGACTGCACAGTTTTACATAAATTTTACTTCAAATAAATGTTTTGGATGTGTGTTGTAAAAGTTTTTAGGCAACTTTTTTTTTTCCTTGGAGGTCTGGTAGTAGACTGTCTGTCAGCATATCAAAGTGGAGTAACTTTTCCCTCGAAGACATTTCTGAATTGGCTGTTTAAATAACATCTGAGCAAGCTCATCTGTGCCTACAAATTATTGGTTTGATCTGTTTTTCTTATCAAAATGTGGTGGGTCTGAAAGATAATGACCCAAGTTTAAGACCACAGAGGTGCCCTGTAACTAGAGGTGTCTGTAGTAATATAGTTGGTCACATCTGGGTGCACGACCAAAAACTATTATTTAGGTTCCAGTGTCTCTCCTTGGTACAGAGTTGATTTTGCTATTATCCTGGAATATGTCTCTACTGTTGAGGAAATTCTCTGTTGTAACTCTCGGAAAGGCTATGGATAGCTTAATCTCTGTCCTTCACTTCAGGCTTTATGAGTGTGGGGCCACCTTTGTGTTGATGAAAATATCAATGAAAACACAAATCATCTATTACTAACTGTGGTGTTCTGAATGAGAATGGCCCCATATATTTGAATACTTGGTCCCTACTTGGTGGAACTATTTGGGAAGAAGTAGAGGGTGTGACCTTGTTGGACAAAATATGCCACTAGGAGTGGTAGTGCTTCAAGGTTTCAAACATCCATGCCATTCCCAATTAGCTCTCTCTCTGCCTCATGATTGTGGACCAAGGTGTGAGCTCCTAGCTATTGCCTCAGTGCCATGCCTGCCTACCTGCTGTCATGATTCCTGCCATGATGGTCAAGGACTATATCCCTCTGGAATGGTAAACCATAACAAACTCTTTATTCAATAAATTACCTTGTTTGTGCTGTCTTATTGTAGCAACAGAAAAGAAATGAAGAGGGAAGTCTAACAAGAATGTTCATCAGAGCAAGGATGGAGCTGTGTCTCAGTTGTCTCAAATGTTATAGGGCCATTATGTTTTATGTCTCGAGACATAGGTCTTCACAAAATCTTTGACTTTTCTAACGACTAAAGCACCAACTTTAGGCCTCTGATTAGAGTGGTGTGGTAAGCGAGAGTACTGCACAGGGAGTCTTTTCATTCCTGGCATATCATGTAGGCTCCTTATTATTCTCAACAATATTTCATATTTACATAGGCTTTTACTGCTTATGCAACCAACAATTTGTGTAGAGGAATTTTTTTCTGCCAATTTAACTATAGGTTAGAGTAAGAAATGAAACTTGATGAAGGAAGGAAGGAAGGGAAGGAGGGAGGGAGGGGGGGAGGGAGGGAGGAAGGAAGGAAGAAAGAAAGAAAGAAAGAAAGAAAGAAAGAAAGAAAGAAAGAAAGAAAGAAAGAAAGAAAGAAAGAAAGAAAGAAAAAGAGATCGTAATTCATATCCACACCTCCTGTCTCATGAAAATGTATCCCTTATAAAAGCCTAGAGTCATTTTGGGGTGAGGAAGCAAGGATAAAATACAAAAAAGGAATGTTCTAGAAAGAGAGAGAATGTCAAAGGAAAAATAAGTTGGGTACCTGGATAAAGTAATCAATGAAAGAGAGACAGAGGGCAAGGATGAGAAAAGTCATATGCATTAAAGCAGAACTCAGAGAACAAGCAGAGGCCATCTCCAGATAATTCCCCAGGATGGCTGGGAAAATGGGAGAATGCTAAGTAGCATTTATCCAACAAGACCTGACTCTTAGGTTGGAGCTCTGTTTCTGAGGGCAAAAGCAAAGATTGCTCTCACAGAGGACTCAAGTTCAGATGAGTCCTACACATGGTAGTTTAAAACTGTCTGTAACACCTCCAGCTCAAGGGAGCTGATGCCCTCTCTGGCCTTCTTCATGTACTTGTATTCTCATTGTGCACCCTCCACACATACATGCACACAAAATTATATATAATCTTAAGCATCAACTTCTTTGTAAGCCCCCCAAACTTTCTTCTAAACTTCGTAAGTCTTCTGCGGTCTGATTCACAACTGTTGCCTCTATATTCTCTGTCCCCATGTCTGTGTTAGAGGTAGCTTAACTATTTTTCTGACACCTTGGCCTCCTTCCCGTACTGCCCATAACTCCACCAAAAGAGATGACAGTGAAGCAATAGATATTGAAGCAAAACTATCTCCTGGACAGATCCTGTCACATTGTACTGGTTTCAACAGGTATGGACCCCTTAGACTCATGTGTTTGAATGCTGGCCCATGGAAAGTATCACTATTAGGAGGTGTGGCCTTGTTGGAGTAGGTGTGGCCTTCGTGGAGGGAGTGTGTCACTGTGTGGGTGTGTTTTGAGGTCTCCTATGCTCACGCTTCACCCAGTGTGGAATTTGAGTCTCTTCCTGTCTGCCTTCTGATCAAGATGTAGAACTCTCAGCTCCTCCTCCTGCACCTTATCTGCCTGTGTGCTGCTAAACTTCCTGCTGTAATGATAATGCACTAAATGTCTGAAATTGTAAGCCAGCCCAAATTAAATATTTGCCTTTATAAGAGTTGCCTTGGTCATGGTGTCACTTCACAGCAATAAAACTCTAAGACACATATGCAGACATATAAATCATTAATATAGGAAGAATATATCACAGTGATATCTTCAGGCTTTCTGTTCTGGATGGCTAGACTCCTTTCCATCTCTCCTGATAGAAATCCTTATCCAGAACCTGAAGTAATTCACTCTGTTTCCTAGGCTACCATGAAAGATCATGGATGGGGGTATGGAAGGTGGTTCAATCAGAAAAGTATTTGCTCTGCAGCATAGGAACCTAATAGATACTGAGAATATGTGTAAAAATCCTTGCAATCCCGGGCTGGAGATGTCAAGACAGGAAAATCCCAAGGGCTTGTTGGCTAGACATCTACTCAACTTCAGGTTGAGTGAAGACCCTGTCACCCCAAAGAGATGGGAAGCAAATGAAGAAGACACAGACTTTAATCTCTGGCATTCAAATGTGGGGATGCACACATCTCATGTGACAAAGGGTGAGAACCCTCACTTTATAGAAACATCTGTCTGTAATATGTATACATACATACATGTATATAGCATATATATTACACACACACACATACACACACACACAATTTGTCCATCCAGAGTAATGAAAATCCAAGTATGACCAAGGAAGCACCAAGTATCACAAGAGGTCCCATGACTTCCTCACATGCTCCGTGACATGCATATGTATCATCCCTTCAACATGAGTGCATAAATATATTTTTTATATATCAGGAAAGTACCATTTTAAAAAGCAATTTCAAGTGTGAGTGGATATGAGGGAAGTTAGATGAGGAGACCTGAAGTAGGCTGGAAGGGCTAGAGCAATGACCACTGACCACTGAGAGGAGTGAGGGCAGCAGTCATGGGTACCACTGACTGCATCCTTTTCACAGGATTTCAGGAGAGTATGGACATATACAGTCTTTGAAGATCTTTTACATAGAGTTTATTTTTATTATGTTTGTATGTATGTCTTTGTGTGTGTGTGTGTGTGTGTGTGTGTGTGTGTGCGTGTGCGTGCGTGAGCATGAGTGTGTGTGTGTGTGTGTGTGTGTGTGTGTGTGTGTGTGTGTGAAGTACTCATGAAAATCAGAAGAGGATTTTTGTTTCCCTGGAGCTAGAGTTACAAGGAATCCCTGAGATTCTCATCTTAGACATTGGGAACCAAACCCTAGTCCTCTGTAAGAGCAGCAAATTCTCCTAACCTCTAAGCCACCTCTCCAGCCTCTCTACCTCAGGATCCAACATTACAGTTCCATACAGAGCTCCACACACAGAATGGCACTCAGCACCAGGCCATAGGGACCCACACAGAGGCTGTAGTTCTTTCCTGGTGACTTCTAAGCCCAGCAGACAAATGTTGCAGTCCCTCTTGCCCGTGTTAGCATTAGTTACAGTCTGTGTTAGCCTTCTACTGTTCTAATGTTACAGGCTGCTTATTAGAATTTTTGATTTTGTATTCTGGACTTTTATCCTTTTATGGTCCTTCTAAATTTACTTGATTTTGTGGTGAGCCACCTCAAACGGCTGAGAGAATGGAGTGGGTGAATAAATGTTTAACTGCTGATAAAAATTTTATTACTGAAAGAACACACGAGCAAGAAAGGTTTTCTTTTCTTTCACTTTTTTTATTATCTGGAAGAAACTAAGATCCAATGCATTATATAAAACAAAAATAAAATTTTAAATAAACCAGTCATAAAATACCAATGCCGTGTAATCTGTAGTATTCTGAATATATAGTTTCCAAAGACTAATCCACAATATGAGCATTTGCTCACACCTAGAAAACTGGAATACCCAAAACATAATCCACACATCAAATGAGGTACAAGAAGAAAGGAGGAGTGGCCCCTGGTTCTGGAAAGACTCAGTGAAACAGTATTCAGCAAAACCAGAACGGGGAAGTGGGAAGGGGTGGGTGGGAGGACAGGGGAAGAGAAGGGGGCTTACGGGACTTTCGGGGAGTGGGGGGGCTAGAAAAGGGAAATCATTTGAAATGTAAATAAATTATATCGAATAAAAAAAACACATCATTGCAAAGGTAGTGTAGGGGTGGGCGTGTTTGGATGTATACAACTAACCACTAATCTTAAGGATTTTGTTATTTTTAATAGTGTGTGTGTGTGTGTGTGTGTGTGTGTGTGTGTGTGTGTGTGTTTGGGAGTGTGTGTATGTATATAAGTACAGATGGCTGTAGGAGCCACATAGGGCATGAGATCTCCAAGAACTAGATTTACAAGTAGTTGTGAGTCCCTACTATGGGTTCTAAAATCTGAACTGGGGTACTCTGAGAAAACACTGAGCTGCTTTTCTATAACAGATATCATTATTTTAGATATTCACTGACCCAAATGTATAAATTTCTTAGCTGTTTTAATTTCACTTTACAGGAGGAATAGATATTCAAATGGTTCATGTGGTATCCATTGAGGGAATAGTCTTATTCTATGTTTTTCTCACTTTCTTTTGTTGAATGTTTGGTATTCAACTGTTCATTTATGTATTTTTTCTGACTCTGAGCATAACAGTGACAGCCTCTCTCCGAGATCTACTTGTCTATCATATCCTCCCAAGTACTGAGATTACAAGCAGGTCACCATGCCTGACTTTGTTTCTTGAGTTTTGGAAACCAAACTTTGGTCCTCATGGATTCCCAGCAGTTTGCCCTATGAGCCATTTTCCTGGCCCTATATTGGAACACCGTGGGCCTCTATATGTCTGTACAGTTGGATCAACAAATCTGTCTTGACATGGGATTGGACCGAGGGTGTGCTAAGGAGAGAATCGAGTTTGAAATGGACAGTTAAGGGTGAAGAGAAGAGAGGTGAGCAAAGTTGTACAACACAGGAGTGGCATCAACGTTAGGAGTTCAGTTGGGACTACACCAACAGGGCAACTTACCACCTTCAGCACCATTGTCTGTCTGTCTGTCTGTCTGTCTGTCTGTCTGCCTGACACACTTGCTAGAATCATTGTTCCCAAATCCAGACACTAAGAGTCGTGTCTTTCACATATATTTTTGCATGTGTACGTGTCTGTTGTGTGCCTGGATGTGTGTGCATGTTTAAGTGTGTGTGTTCATGCCCATGTGGGGAGTGCCTGCATGTATGTATGCTCTCACTCAGGAAAGCCTGACATTGACACCAGGTGTTTTCCTGAATTGCCCTCACATTCTCATGGAGGCAGTCTCTTATTTGCACCTGAAGCTCTCTGATACTGGCAATCTAGCCAGCTTGCTTAAGGGAATCTTCTGTCTCCACCTACAAAACAGTAGAATTTTAACTCATCCCACATAAACCCATTATTTAGATTGGTTCTAGGATGTAAGCTCAGGATTTCATGTTAAGAAGGAAGAGGACCCTAAAATACCACTTGGGCACTATGCTGAGCTGTCTCTACCCCTTGCTGGCCAGCACACTCAGGATTGCTGGCTCTGTCCCTAGTCTACCCTGGGATGGCTTAGGGGAAGGGGAGATCACCCCTTCTTTCAAGGTCATGAGAATAGGAGTGTATCCCTACCTTTCTCTGGCTGCAATACTCCTGAGAGCAGTCCTACACTTCACCTGGGCAGTAGAGTAGAGCTGGCCCTGGTGGGGATAGTGTGGATGAGTTGACCCTAAGCTCATGAGAGCAGAAGAGCTGACCCAGGCAGTACTAGAGGGTTCATTTTAGTGGTACAGGCTCAGAAAAGTTGGCAGGCTGTCTAACTCTGCTACCTTCCACGTCCAGAAACAAGGCTTTGAGTTGACCCACTCCAGTATCTATCCCATCTTTGATCTACTGGAGCATGTGAAGTGGCAGGTCCTGCAGGTTTAAAGTTGCTGCATGTCCATGACACTGGACAAAACAGGATATCTGAGAGAAGTCCCTGTAAAGATCCAGTATTGATACTGTAGCAGAAGTCAGAGGCCTTGATCCAGACCAATGACTCATTGGAATGAACCTTTGTAAGAAAACATATGCAGACAAAAGGTTATACTGTGGGACATACTGTAACACACTACAGCTTCCATGAAAAGATTTTTTTATTCTATTTTATTTTATTTTATTTTATTTTGGGGTTGCAAGGGCAGAGAATAGATTCATAGGGTCTCAGAAATAACTGGAATTGGGGTGCATGATGTGAAATTCACAAAGAATCAATAAAATGTTTAAAAAATAAAGAATCCCTGCAAGTCCCTGAGTAGGCCCTGAGGCCTCAAACTACTGACCACTCTTCTCTGTGTTCGTGAACATTGTTTTGTACCCCGTAGTATTGCTGGCTGACCCTCCCTAAGCCCATATTTCATGACTTCTCCAGGGATAGATGATTTTTTTTTGCTTTTTATCACCTATCTTAATCTCCTATGCCATTTACAATAGTGTGCTAGGACTACCTCATACAAGACCACAAGTGTAAATGGTCACAGTCAGGATAAGGAAATGTAGACCGTGTGCCAAATTGCTTGTCACACAGTTGAAACTAAAGAATGCTCATCCTGGGCTGGGACAATAGCTTGCTTTGTAGAGAGCTTTCTGTGCAAGGACAGGGACTGAAGCTCAGATTCTGAGAACATGCATGAAGCTAGACACCGTAGTATACATCTGTAATCACAGTGCTCTTATTGAGAGTTCCAAGAAGGAGTCACACTCTTACAAAATCCTAGGGCCAGCCTGTCAACATTCTAATGCATAACAAAAACTATCATTGAAAAGCAATGACTGACACCTAGGCTATTTCTCTGACCTATACCCCCACATACCCCTCTTGCTAGTATACATGCATTCACACACAATACACATATACACACACTCAACATGCATTTCAAAAATGTAAATATCAAACATATGGCATATGCTAATGCTGGATTATGTGTTACATAAAAACTGAAGATAGCATTCTCACTGTAGTTAGAAGCTATTATCTGATTGAGACTAAATCTGCATGTGTTGTTGATGAGTTAGTGAGGAGCTGTAACACCCTCATGGTTTCTCTTTCCTCCTTGTTTCCATGGTATTAACATAGATAAAACATCAACAATTTATTTTGGAAAGGCTTACATGTCTGTCTTCTTTCCTTTTACATTTTTGTGTATGTGTAGTATAGGTGAATATGTATTTGCATGTATATATGTATTATATAACACATGCATGTGTATACATATATATGTTGAAGTCAAAGCATAATGTCTGTAATCTTCATGGGTCAATCTTCATGTTGTACTAGGGAAGTGTTTCTTGCTTGAACCCAGAGCTTGCTGATGTCTGGCTAGCCAGCTTGCTCTAGAGAATGCTCTGTCTCTGTTTCTTGAGCACTAAGATTGCATGCAGACCAACATACATGTTTGGTTCATGAAGGTAATGAATTATGGTCATCATGTTTGTGTGTCAACCCCTTTAACCACTGAACCATTTCCATAAACCTCGGGTTTTCCCTTCCATCCATCAGTGGACTGTAGATGAAAGAGCTCAGCAAAAGTGTGAAGAGCATTCCCTAACATGAAATTCAGCCTAGGAAATGTATATGAAAGATTATAGACCTTAATAATAGCGTCGTTTTAGATTGGGTGCTTAATTTTTAAATCAGTGATATTTGTAATAAATTTCTACACATGTCTACGTGTGTATTTTCTTCCAGAAAGCTAACATTGAAGTGTGTGCCTACATACATGCACACACACAAACACAAACACACACACACACACACACACAATCATGCCATATCAAAACCAAATAATGGCTTTTGTGAATCCTCTTTGGATCTCTAGGCTCTGTGTTATACCCAGAAGAAGTTTGATAAAGGCTAGTTAATTACAAAGTGCATCGCCAACTATGTATGCACACAGGAATCCTCAAATCAAAATTGTTTTCCCCTCAGCAAGTACCTACAGAACCACTGACTATGGTTATCTTGAGATAAGTTAAGAAGTAGAGAAAGGATCTTTGCAGAGTATTCATTTTCAATAGAGAACACCCATAGGTCCTATAAATTAATCTGCATTTTTAAAATCATGGCAGCAGAAGACATTTATTTAGGGTTCTATGTGGGTATTGGTCTAATGTATTGAATTGATTCTCAGAGTCTCTAAGAGTAAGTGAGGTCCTGTCATCATCATGGATGTGTCCTCTATCCACTGTTCCAGAACTGTATATTTATTTAACAATATATATGTATTGAGTATATATTCTGGTGGGAAAAGATCTTAAAATATAGTCATATAGCAGTAGGGAGGTTGCCCAGTTGGTAAGTAGTTGCTTGAGAAGCATAAGAACAAGAGTTTGATCCCCCAAACCTACATGGAAACCCCAACCAAGCATGATTGTGAACACATGTAATCCCATAATTGGGAAGGCAAGGACTAACATAGCCCTAGGATCACTGAATTCTGAGTAGCTGGGAGACTCTATTTCAGACTTAACCAAAAAGATCGATGGTTTCCTGAGGAAGATCACCAGATACTAATATTTGACATACACACCGACTTGTCTGTACATGTATAAATCTTACTACATGTGCATGCATGAACACACATATATTTATGTGCAAACATAATCAACTGTGTTATTTAACATAGTGAAATATTTTTTCTCAGATCAAACTCATGCTTTATGTAAACTTGTGCTCTAGTGGGCAAGGATAGACACAGAAATGGTTCTTCATATTGTCTGTGAATAGTTAATAAAAGTATCAGTTACCCCCAACATCACTGGGTCATCATTGTAGGAGGGTTCCATAGGGCATACCTCAAATGAGTTCCAGAGCTCAATATCCATCATGTTCTTTCCCTCAAGCTACAACTTGATCTGCATTCTAGACATAGATAGAATTCATTGCCTTTCAAACCCTAAAAGTCTGGAGGATGTTCTTTCATCTGATGTTACTATAACATTATGTGCCTCCAGTTTCTATGAACAGTTTAAATGAAAGCAGGGATATGACATGTGCCTTACCTTTCCATAGCATAAATGTATATCTAATGAGCAGAAGTTAATTCACGCTCAGCAGAAGAACATCAAGAGCTAATGGAAAATGTGAATTCCAGCTTTCCCACTTTTAGAAAACAAGAAATCAATAAAAGATGACATAGAGTTGGATAGTGAGAGCCAATCAACCAGACACATCACAATTCTGTGACTGTGCACACCTCTCTCTCTCTCAGCCAGATGCCTTGGCTTCATCAACCTGCACCACAGAGCAAATGATCACATTGGCAACTTTTCTAAACAGAATCTGGCAGAAATGGAATAGGCACTAGGCCCCTCCACTAGGAAAACTTTAAGTATACTTGTGGCTACAGAATGGCTATCGTGTGTTTTTTGTGATGTACTTGTGAAAAGTTATTACATTTTACTTATTTATTGTGTGCACATGCATGAGCTCATGTACTCAGGCCATGGCAAGCATCATATTAATAAAATTTCTCATGAACATTTTTGCAGGAAATGCCTAATAAGACATTTTGTGGCTGCTTCTTTGCTGTTGTCCATATAGACAAGTTACATCTCAGCTACAAATAGCAATAATGCTGTGAATTACACCTTCACCTTGTCCTCTCCAGTGATTTTGCGAGGCTGGATTTTCATCTTTTCCTTATAACCCAATCTTATTTATTGGCTCATTGAGTTGAGAGTTTTATTTTACTTTTTCTGTAAATAAGATAAAAGCAGATTCAAAATGTTGTTTTTGTTGCTGTTTTTGTTTTTTTGTTTTTGTTTGTTAGCTTGTTTGGTTTGGTTTTGGGTTTTTTGCTTATTTGCTTGTTTTTTGTTGTTTGTTTTTGAAGATCGAGTTTCTAAGTGTAGCCCTGGCTGGCCTCAAGTTCAGAAATCTGCCTGCATCTGCCTCCCAGGTGCTGGGATTAAAGGTGTCTGCCACCACTACCTGGCTTGCTTCACAATGTTTTGAAAACAGAATGGAAAAGGCAGCCATGTATTATTTTGTCTAAATGGCATCACTTCTAAAATCCATGGGACCTTGTTGTGAGATTTCAAGAAACAGAGCTTCCTCCCAACTTGTGTGTTGTTTTTCTTGACATAAAAAGTGTTTCTTATTCACAGTGATGTCTGTGGCTGGAGAGACAGCTCTACTGTTTTTGCTGAGTTCTGGGAGTTCAATTCCCATATTCACTTTGAACAATTAGCAACCAATTATAACTGCAGCTCCATGTGATCTGTCATACTCTTCTGGTCTCTCCATGCACTGCATTAATGATCACATGCCCTATGCGTACAAAGAGAGACACATAAATGCATGAAAAATGTATTAAAGGACAGAGCCTAGATAGATGGCTCAATAGTTAAGAGTGCTCGCTGCTTTTTCCAAAGACCAGAATTCAGTTGATAGCACTCATGTTGGACAGATCACAATGTTTGCCAGTACGTCTAGTGCCAGGACATCTGATATCATCTTCTAGCCTTCAATAGCATGTGCACACACATGCCACATACATACAAACATGGGCACATACATGCACATAAATTTAAAATAAAAAGTGAGTTTGGGTTTGAGGATATACTATAAGTCATTCATTATGAAATTAAAACTACATTTGAAACATCCTCCCCCACAAAAGTGAATAATCATAAAGAGTTGTCACTGTTTAGTAGAATCAGAAAAAAATGTTTTATTACTATATGTAAAAACTTAGTTGTTTTCTATATTGCTTTGTTTAAGGTGGAGATGGTGTGCTTGCAAAGGGTTCCCTTTAGAGTATGCAGGCTAGGGCTCCTCAAGGTGCAGAGATGAGCTCTTCTATTGACTAGTTTTCAGACTGATGAGTTCGAGTTGACTAAATGGTGCAGTAGACAGTGAGTGATCTAATCATCTTAGCCTGTTTCTGTGACAGAAAATCAATTTCTCAAGTAGATCTCTATCTACCTGGTGAAAGACACGCCTAATTATTCAACACAGTGAGTATTCATGAATAATTGCATGTACTGGAAATCACTGTTTCCACAATGAATTTCATGTGTGTGTGTGTGTGTGTGTGTGTGTGTGTAAGTGTGTATGTGTATCTATGTCTATGTATATATACATATATGTATATATGTGTTTGTGTATAACTCATTTATTTATTTGCTTGTTTGCTTGCTTATTTATCAAAAGATGATCTTACTATGTAGCCTTGGCTGTCCTAGAACTTGTTATGTAGACAAAGCTCGCCACAAAGTCACAAAATTTCCCTCTGCTTCCAAGTATTGACATTAAAGCCAAATGGTACCACTACATACAGAATTATTCTAATTTTAAAGCCACTTACTTTTGTTTATAATTCTGTATATGTATGTGACTGGGAATGGGCAGATGTGATTATGGATGCTTATAGAGCACAGAAAAAGGGCAATGGATATCCTGTACTGGAAGGTGCAGAAGGTTGTGTATAGCTTGACATGAGGGATAGAAACTAAACTCAGGTCTTCTGCAAGAGCAGCAAGTACTCTTACCTACTAAGCTATCAGATGAAATTTTCAAATGGCAGTTTTTTCCAGCCTGGCTAGTTCCTAGACAATTGAGATGGAAACCTACTGATTTATTCAACAAACACTTAAGCATAATAACTGATCTGATATTCCTAACTCTCTATGCTATCTAATTACTTCCCAACCACACACACTGCAAGTTACTTGAATTTAGTCTCTACTTGTCTAGCTCTGCTGTAGCTGAATGTCCTCATGGAGAACTCCCTTGGTGACTCCTCTTCATGAACAACTTCATGGCCACCTCTTTTCTTCCTTCCTTATGGTCCTTCTTCTCCTGCATTCTCACCAGCCTTGTGGCCAATTCCTTCTCTCTGGATTTTCTTCCTGTGATGTCCAGCTGGGATTAGGAAGTCCAGCCTTTCTATCTCCTCTGCCAATCACTGGCTTTTCAGCCTTTTATTAACCAATCAGAGATATCAGAGAGCATTGTTTATACCACATTGATAAAGGAGATTCTTCAGACTGTAACAAATCTTGGGCACAGAAATCAGCATCTGAATATACAGTGCATAAGACCTTCCTCCAACCCTGACCCACATCTCTAGAACCTCATTTAGTTTCTAAAAGTCACTGTATTCAATTATTTTTAGTTTAAATAATTATAAAAAGCATGCCCTATTCAACATGGTAAGTTTTTACTCCATAAACCTGCACACATTATTACATACAAAGTAGGTAAGTAGATAGATAGATGGTTAGAAGAGATAGATTATAGATAGATAAATGGATAGACAGACAGACAGACAGACAGACAGAGAGATGATAGATAGACAAGTGATAGTAGTAATTGTAGTAGTGGAAATGTGCCAACATTATGTACTATGTAAAGGTGGAGTGGGAATTTGAGCTTTATTGTATTTCAATTATTAAACAAGGCTATCATCCTATCACCCACATACCATATAACAACTATTAGCAGTTTACATGGAGCAAAATATTATAATAAATCAACTGAAATGTGTTCAAATCATAATAAGCTTTGGATATTTGGGATGCAAATATATCTTGACTACTTACAAATGTCTATTTGTCCCTGTCTAAGGAAACTCTGAATATCACCTCATGTTCTTACTAAACAATCTTTATTAACCTTTCAATTTCTGAATTCATCTTCTGCTAACAGTGCTCAGTTCCTATAAGAACACCAAACAGAAAAACCCACTGGGTACTCGCTATCTTTGCTTCTACCTGGTAAGCCATATCAGTGCTGAAATGTTATGTTGAGTGTGTCTATGAGATTTTTTTTCTGTGAGTTAATCTTTGCTTATCTGAACTCTGACCAGTTGGACAAATGATGCTCCTCCCTGGTGTGTAAGCTTACAGCTCCTTAAGAGGCCTAATTCTGTGAAGTAGCTCAACATTTCTCTGCATGTAAAGATATCACTACATTTTGTAAGCCTTCTCAGATTTATTCACTTGACACTAATTCTGATGATGAAGGAAGGAGATTGCAGGGATAATTGCAGACCCATGTCATTGGACTTTAAAAATTTGGGGCTGAGTGAAGCTGCACTGATCATATAGGTACCTTTTATATCTCTGTCCCATGCTCATAAATGAACAAGTCACAGGGTCTGAATGAAAGATCCCAATGGGCTATAAGATATTTCAATTAGTAAATTGTTTGTTTTCCAAGCATGAGAACCCAAGTCTGATACTCAGAACCCACATTAAAACATTAGGTGTGACAGTATGCACTTGTTATCAGGGAACAGCCTAATAGAAGTAAAGAGATACGTCTCCAGATCCACAGGAAAAGACATATGTCAGTGCTACCTTGCTATCAGCCTGGCACTGCGTACATAAGAGAAACAAGGTAGGTAGTGCTAGAATCCTCATTTTCAGAAGTGTAAGCTAATATATGGATGCTTTTTCAAAGACAAATGGGTGACAATTTGTTACACGGGAATATAAAATTAATTCAAGCTCTATTAGGTCATATTGTTTTATGTGGTCATTTTTCTCTAGAGGCCAGATACAGAACCTGAGTCCTGTAGCAATGTGAAAGGATGTGCTATAGTTTAATCCACATTAAGATCCAAATCTCTCATTCCTACAACTTTCAGAGGTTTATAAATTCTGCCATAGAGAAAGGACCCAAGGAGATTAAGGAGCTGTCATCTCCATAGGAGGAACAACATTATGAACCACTCAGTACCCCCAGAGCTCCCAGGGACTAAACTACCCACCAAAGAGTACACATGGAGTGACCCATGGCTCCAGCTGCATATGTTGCAGAGGACGGCCTTGTCGGACATCAGTGAAAGGAGAGGGCCTTGGCCCTAAGAGAAGGCTGGATGCCCCAGCATAGGGTAATACCAGGACAGGGAAGCAGGAGTGGATGGGTTGGTGAGCAGGGAGAGGTGGAAGATGGGATAGGGGGTTTTCAGGGGCGAAACCAGAAAGGGGATAACATTTGAAATGTAAATAAAAAAATCCAATGAAAAAATCCTGCAATAGGTAGAATTATAGCTGAGATGTGTCTTTTACGGTTGGTAAAGTTGGCAGAATCTGAGTAAAACCCCAAGTTATATCCCCAGTGCCACAAAAACTGACCATAGTGCTGTATGCCTCTTATCATAACACTGCAAGAAGAGACAGGGAGGTCAAGGTCATAGTGAGTCCAAGATTAGCCTTCTCCAAAAAAGACAGAGATAAAGGAAAAGAAAAGGAAAGAAAGAACAGTCAAGAGAGGGGAAGGGAGTAGAGGAAAGGAAAGGACAGGAGAAGAGAGAAGAAAAAGTATTTCACTTTACTTTCTGTTGCCGTGATAAAATACTCCAACTAAAGCCAATTTGAGTAATAAAGGAGTTTCTTTCATTTTACAAGTTACAATCTATCATTGGGGGTGGGGCATCAGAGAAGGAACTTGAAGCAAAAACCATGGAAAGTCTCCTTTGCTCAATTGTTCCTAGGATCATGGTTAGCTAGCATTTTTTTCGACATCCCAGGTCTACCTGAATGAGAAATAGAGACACCCATAGTGGGCTGTGTCAATATCTATCAACTAACAATCAAAATATTCCAATAGGTCAATCTAATTTAAGCAATTCCTCAACTAAGGCCTCTCTCTGATGATGATAGGTAATGCCAATATGACAATTAAATCTAACTAACAAGAAAAGAAAAGAAACCAAAAAAAGAAAGAAAAGATCTTTTGATGTCTTGTCCATCTCTAGGGTTAAACCCTAGGTTCTGTTCAGGAACTTTCCCCCTGTACCGATGTCCTCAAGGGTCTTCCCCAGTTTCTTTTCTATTAGCTTCAGACTGTCTGGCTTTATGTGGAGGTCCTTGATCCATTTGGAGTTGAGCTTAGTACAAGGAGACAAGGATGGATCAATTCTCATTCTTTTGCATGCTGACCTCCAGTTGAACCAGCACCATTTGTTGAAAAGGCTATCTTTTTTCCATTGGATGTTTTCAGCCCCTTTGTCAAGAATCAAGTGGCCATAGGTGTGTGGGTTCATTTCTGAAGCTTCAATCCTGTTCCATTGATCCGCCTGCCTGTCACTGTACCAATACCATGCAGTTTTTAATGGGACCTCATAAAATTACAAAGTTTCTGTAAAGCCAAGGACACCATCAAAAGGACAAATTGGCAACCAACAAATTTGGAAAAGATCTTCACCAACCCTACATCAAATAGAGGGCTAATATCCAATATATACAAAGAACTCAAGAAGTTAGACCCCAGAAAACCAAATAACCCTATGAAAAAATGGGGTACAGAGTTAAACAAAGAATTTTCACCTGAAGAACTTTGGATGGCGGAGAAGCATCTTAAAAAAATGCTCAACTTCATTAGTCATTAGGGAAATGCAAATCAAAACAACCCTGAGATTTCACCTTACACCAGTCAGAATGGCTAAGATTAAAAATTCAGGAGACAGCAGGTGTTGGCAAGGATGTGGAGAAAGAGGAATACTCCTCCACTGCTGGTGGGGTTGCAAATTGGTGCAACCACTCTGGAAATCAGTTTGGCAGTTCCTCAGAAAACTGGGCACCTCACTTCCAGAAGATCCTGTTATACCACTCCTGGGCATATACCCAGAGGATTCCCCAGCGTGTAATAAGGATACATGCTTCATTATGTTCATAGCAGCCCTATTTATAATAGCCAGAACCTGGAAAGAACACAGGTATCCCTCAACAGAAGAATGCATGCAAAAAATGTGGTATATATACACAATGGAGTACTATTGAGCCATTAGAAACAATGAATTCATGAAATTCTTAGGCAAATGGATGAAGCTGGAGAACATCATACTAAGTGAGGTAACCCAGTCTCAAAAGATCAATCATGGTATGCACTCACTGATAAGTGGATATTAGCCTAGAAAACTGGAATACATATAATCCACACATCAAATGAGGTACAAGAAGAACGGAGGAGTGGCCCCTTGTTCTAGAAAGACTCAGTGTAGCAGTATAGGGCAAAACCAGAACAGGGAAGTGGGAAGGGGTGGGTGGGAGAACAGGGGGAGGAAAGGAGGGTTATGGGTCTTTCGTGGAGTAGGGGACCAGAAAAGGGGAAATCATTTGAAATGTAAATAAAAAATATATCGAATTAAAAAAAAAAGAAAGTTACCTCAAAAAAAAAAAAAACCTAAGTTGTACTTTCTGACCATATTAAGTTCAAATGAAATTGTTGCCTGAATACTATCTTTTGTTACAAACATCTACTAGCAATTTTTCACTCCTGTATGTGTGTGTGTGTTGTGTGTGTGTGTGTGTGTGTGTGTATGTCCCCACCTGAGACTACTAACTCTATGTTAAATCAGTTTTCTGTCAATAGTCACTATGTTTAAGCTTAAATTTAAGTTATGTTATTGTCTTTAAGTCTTTCTATGATATGAATAAAGAAGGAAACACACATACACATTTTGATTGTTTTCAGCCTTTGTATCAGGAAAAATATGAAAGTTACATACAAAGAGTCAGAGTACATTCAGAATACTAAGTAGGAGTGCAAAGGCACTGACTTAATGCTCTCAAAATAAACAAGGGAGTAGCATCCATTTGAATCTTTTATGACCCCATTCTTTCTATCCGTGCTTTTCTTTTATTCTCTTTTCTTTTTTCATCCAACAAATATCTTAACGTCTGAACATATTTATCTATATTTATGTGCCCTCCAGAATGACTTTCGCTTTCAAAAACATTTCATAGTGAGATAAAAGAAAAGCTAGGAGGAGAATAAAAATTATATTAAACAATGATTCATACTCATTGGGCAACAATGGGAATAGAAACAAATGCTGTCCACGGGTTTCCCTGTATCTTATCTTCTTTTGAAATATGTCACCTTATACATGACAATGCAGACTTTAGTTAGCTTTGCAGGTTTGTTGTTTTGGTGCATTTAAAATGGCATGTAATTCTTTCCTTTAGAGAAAGGATTCAAAGAGTTATATCATAAGTTATCCACAGTAAATTGTGTTCACTGCAATTTCAAAGAATTCCAATTTAAAGAGTCAAAAATTCACCTAAGCATTCTTAGTTTTCCTTTTAAGAATTTATGGTTTGAAATGTTACAAAGAGGCAGACCTATATACATCTAAGATTAGACAGACACAAAGTCACTTTAAAATCTGATTATAGGCACATTCAATTCCCTGCTCCATAAATAGACCATAACTCTGTAGAGAAATCTGATTCTTTGTTTAATCTTATTGTTTGAGTTCAATTTTTTAAAAGATTCTATTTCAAATAAAAACAGTTAAATAGAATAGAAATGCCTGAATTTTGTCTTCCCAGTTAAAATAGCTCCGGGAGAACAGTTCTAAACACTGGAAATCGCAACCTAGGCACAACTGTATGTCTGTCAGTATGTGATTAGCAAAAAATATAAAGCAAATACACAGCAAAAAGAAAGAAAAAGAGAAACACTAAACATTTATTTGAAAATGTACAGTTGTCAACATATGCAATTAAATGGGCAATTATAAATGATACTATATGTCAAGAAAGACTACAATTTCACTTCTCTATATATGGTTTTAGTTTATATTGATTTTCAGTTAACAACATCTAGGAGATACTTACCTGGACAATTCTTTGGAAATTCTGTGAGAGATTATCTAGTTTAGGTTAGCCTCTGGGAATGCCTTTGAGGACATTTTTAGAGAAAATTAGTTGAGGTAGGAACACTCACCCTGAATAACAGCAAGAAGAAGAGATGGATTTCTGGGCTAAAAAAAAAGAAGAAAGCAAACCTAGCACACTCATTTAGTGCTCTCTACTTTCTTTCTATGGATACAAGATAACTTGTTGCCTCAAACTCCTACCATCCTGCTCTGTTGTGAACTGTATACACTTGGACTGTAAGACAAAGTGAATATTTTCTTCTTAAGCTTCTTCTATGAAGTGATTTGTCCAATCAACTTGTAAGATAATGTCTAATGTACCATGCTTCATAGTGCTTATGTCAGAGGGGCTCTTTTAGGAGACAACAGAGAAACAGAAACCAGAGCCCTTTTCTGGCATTGATGATCCCCAGCAAGAGCATCCTCAGGACTACTGCTTTGGGGTTCCTGCTATTTTTAATCTGTGTTTGTCTTTTCTTCTCATCAGAGAAAGGGATGAGGCACAAAGGAGTTTGTTCAATGTGATATATAATAGCACATATATATCATTAGAGACTTGTCAGGATGAGCAACACCAAGATCAAACTAGAATTCATACTAAAATTGTTGTACCACTATGTAGCCTAGGAGCATTGCATGCTCATGTGTCCTCACAAAGTGTAGCAAATGACAGTTGTTATACTAGTTGTAAAAGAGAACAATTGGCATTTCTACTCTCTTGTGCTGAGTGGCAGTAACTGTAGGTCGTGGGAAGAATTCTGTGAACCCAATTTGCTCCCTACTCACTAGGCTGTGGTGCCAAAACAGTTCTAAAAATGGATTCTTTGTAAAAGATCATGTGGAAGAATACTTTTCCAAAACTGTAAAATCTTAAGCCAGGTACAGAAGAACACATTCTAGAGAATCTTCATCAACAGGTTAGTTGGTAAGCTAACCATTTGGGAAAGGTGAAACCAAAGATCAAGTAGCAAAGTCATTAAGAAAGACTGCCACAGACATGCTAATGTGACAAAGTTGTCTTCTTCAACAGTGAGTTATGAATTCTTCTACTGGGCAAATTTTTCCCGGTGGAAAACATATCATAGACTATATGTTTTATACAGTTAATTGGCAATGCCAAAAAGGTATTTGAAGACTTGAACATAAGGGAACGAACCAATGTTACAGAGTCAGACAATTCTAATCAGTACACAATTTCTCCAATAAAGAAACCTACTTGTATTTTGATTCATTTGAAAGTCAATCATATTTCTTTTCTTATACTTAAAAATAAGAGCTGGCAATTTGGCCTACTTGGTAAAGTAATTGCTAAGCCAAGAAGAATATATGAGTTCTGTTTCCTAAGACCTATATAACAGAGCGGAGGCAGAGCTTGAAATCTTCACATTGGGGAGGTAGAGAAAGCAGGATGCCTGTGGTTATCTGAACAGCTGAACATGCTTGACGAGGAACAGGGCAGTGAGTGACCCTCTCCTTAAAAAAATTGGAGACTTATTGAGGAACACATCATTGTCCAACTCTGGCCTTCACACAGGCACTAGGTCAAATCTGATCCAGAAGCAACTGGGCAAGTGAAGACAAACATATAAAGGAGGAGAGATCAGCTCTGGAAGGGCACAGAGGTGCCATTAGAACTAAGCTCCACAAGAAAATTAAACTTTCATCAAAGGGTCTTAAATGTTTATACCTCTACCTTCATTCTTCCTATCATGTTACCAGAAAATGCTAGATGCTTCTGGAAGGAATAAAAGAAAAAGATATATGACTAGTACTGTGCTTCAGGTGATATTAATGTACAACAATCTTTACAAGAGATGAAATGAAGAAATGATTGGAAAGTCTACATAGAAAGTTAGCAAAATAATCCAGGATTAAGGGAAATTTTGAAGTTTTGTTATCCAGAGATTTCCTCTCTAAGAATTTCTCTTGAGACAGGCCCTTTCTCAAATCCATCTTATTCTACAAAACTCACAAAGCTAGTATGCTTTATCTCTTGTGGCCTTGCTTCACAGTAATATGTTGAAAATAGAGACCCATTTTTCTTCTTAGACAGGGCAGATAGTTATCCAGAGTGAAAAGTTTCATTTTCTAGCATTTTTCACAGAAACTATCAGCTGATAATTACATTGAATAGAAAGTAACCATTAATCACATCTTTAATACATCAATTCATCACTGTCTACCTCCCGTGAAGCAGAAGAATTAAAATCAATTTGTAAAATTGAACTCCATCACCACAAGAATGGGGAAGAATGGGGACACAAGGAGAACATTGCTGAATTCAGAAAGCACCTTTACTGCATCTTGCAAGAGAAGAGGAGTCCCCTGAGCAGCAGGTAATGATAGGGCTCATTTTGTCCTCATGAAAGGTGGTTGTAGCTCCATCTCTTGCTGTATTCAGGGAAGACTTTTGCCTCTTCTTGAAAGGGGTACAAGAGTCACCATAGCTTAGTGCCAAGTCATGATAGGATTTGTTTTGTCCTCATCGAAGGTGTTTGTGGCTCCATCGTTGTTTACCTTCAGCACATACATTGGACAAGTTTTTTAATGTTATCTGGCCCATGAAGCAAAGGAGGAACTAAGTAAGTTTCACCATTAGCCCTTCTTCATCCAAATAAAGCTAACAAAAGGACTTCAGAAAACGAAAGACTGGGGATTCGTCCAGGGTGGTCCAGTGGGCCAAGTGCCTATTTCTCAACCATGAAGTGACAGGAAAATTCCTGGGGCTCACTAACCACGAAGGCCAAACAGTGATATGGTGAAGGGTCTTAGAAAAAAAACATGGGATGCTGACTTCTGGCTTTCGCATGAGCAGGAACACTCGCATACACTATACACAGTCACACCAGAAAACAACGACCCAAATTAATATCACAGTGTGCCCTCTCTCTTCTACTCAGCTTCAGGGTCTTCCTGGTCAGGTGGCCATGATGATATCTTCTTTGTGAAGCTTCAGGTCAAAGGTGTTTTGATGGTGGTGGTTTAGTGTACTCTGGATAAAAGAACAATGGAATGAACAAGGCACATATGGAGAGAACCACTGGTTCTTCCTCATCTTTGCCTTTCAAAGTGTAGATTGTAGCCAAGAGAAGAAACCTGTTCCATCTTGTCCAGTAACTAGTACCTGAAGAAAGCACCTACATATCTTGTTAAGTCATTCCTAAATATTGCAACTACTGTGTAACTAATTGATAAATAATTCAGAATTCTGCTGGATAAAACATTTCAGAAAGTACATCTAGCTGGGAATAAAACTCTCCAAACCCCCTTAAAGATGGAAAATATTGAGATGCTTACTTCTATCACCTTGTTGAACCTTTAAATTTTGTCCTATTTTATTCAAGGAGAAGAGACATGACATTTTTGAGAGATACTCTTGAAGATGCACAGTTATTGCCATTGTAGTGCATTATCCCCCTATAAACTTAGGAAATTAAGAGGTGATCAGAGTTAGGGTAGGACAGAGGATTGCGTCTATATGAGTGCTAGGCAAAATACTGTCCCCTTCCAGGAAAGGGCTCTTGCCCTCAACCCAGCTGTGCCTATGGCAAGTCACAGGCTCTTCAAAATCACCAAGCTCTGTATCTCAGATAGCTGTTGGACTTAGTCATCAATCACACCAATGATGTTTCAGACACCACATCCTAAAATTACCAAAGAGCCTCATTTTCTTTATAGCTCTTAATACCTTGAAAGATAAATGATGGGCCCTCAACACATTTTAGATAAATGAACTAGCTTGTATATACCTAAGTCTTCTGTGCAAAGCACCTATGTAGGAAAGGAAACAGAGGGCAAGGGCAAGAATAGGAGGGGCTGTAGTGGCTAGTTGGGTTATTAATTAATTGCTGGAACTGTACCCCTTACATTATTTCTTTCTAATTTGTTATTTCTGCCAAAATAAAATAATAATTTTTGAGAGAAAGCTAGCAATATGCATCTATCTAGAAGCACATTAAGTTGACAAGAGAAACAAGCCTAGGGCTGGAAG
This sequence comes from Apodemus sylvaticus, assembly GCF_947179515.1. Taxonomy (NCBI): domain Eukaryota; kingdom Metazoa; phylum Chordata; class Mammalia; order Rodentia; family Muridae; genus Apodemus; species Apodemus sylvaticus. The sequence goes on from NC_067483.1 coordinate 31,221,392, forward strand.
TTAGCTTGTAAGTAAAAGGCTTGGCATATAAGTGGACAGGCCTAAATTCAGATGCCCTAGCATCAATGTAAAAACCCAAGCATGCCCTGTGCTTCTGCAATGTCAGACAGAGGGGGCCGAGGGACATATCCAGGAAGCTCAGTGGCCAGCTTGTCAGCCTGAACCATGAACTTCAGATTCAGTGAGAAATCCCCATCTTAGCAAAAGGAAGTTGGAGAGTGGTTGAAGAAAATATTTAATATCAATCTCTAGTGTCTACTCACATATGCACTTAACATCACCATCTACATGTGTATATACACACATGCAGATAGCACACATACACATGCACATGTGTACAAACTCATACTAGTTGATTAAAGATGGCTCCAAGGCCATCAGGAGTGCAACAAACATCCAGAACACAGTCTCAATTTCTAACCCATTGGCTTTGAACTCCAATGTGGCTGAGGCACCAACTATGATATTGGTTCAGTTTCTCTATCTGGATTGAGATAAGTTTAGATGGAGTCACTACTTCAACAACCTATAACCAGAGCTCTTTGTTATATGAGAGATGGGAAGGATAATCTGTAATGATGGAGAAGGATGAAAAGTAAGTTGACGGGCATGCAGAAGTTCAGGTCCTTAAGAGGAAATAGAGATAGATGCTACTAATTTGGGCTATAGCAGAAGTAAAAAGAAACAGACCATGCAAGAGTAAAAAGCTCAGTATAAACTATAAAAAGAAGTCACCCATGTAAATAAAGACACAGCAATGAATAAAACTAATGCCTTCATTAGAATATTGCAGTTTGCACCGTGCTGTCACATATGGCAACCCACTTGGTGCTCCGAGGTTATTGTAAAATGCATTTGCACATCACACATGTGAACTTTCAGCACCACTGACAATACGATTTAACATACTGTTTAACATAGGTCTTACCCACAATATTTTAAATGTTGACAGGTCCCTTTAGTTTGGATCTCCTATTATGGGCCTCTGTTTGCAGTCCCATAAACCTGAATTACAACCTGATGACAACCTCGTAGGTTTTTATTGTGAAACCAATAGCATGCCTTCCTTTAAAACTCATATAAGGGTCAGTAAGATGGTTCATGGGTGAAATATACTAGCTGTACAAGAACAGAGACCCGAGTTCAATGCCTGAAACTCACATAAAGGTGGAAGAGAAAAGACTGTACAAGTTTGTCCTCGAACATTCACGTATGTACTCTGGAATGCATGTGGACAAACATATTATGTATATACAGGCATACATACATACATACACACAGAGATACATACTAGTAGCAATAAAGGATAATGATACAACATTTATATATGAAAATACAAACCACCCAGTAGCAGAGATATAATACTGTTTGGGAGTTACTGATGTAATTGCTTGAGGTGACATCAGAAATGTGCTTCAGAACAATCTGGCAGGACTGTTTGTAGAAAGGGTAGATTTGGGCAGAAAGACATGCAAAAAGAAAGTAGAGGAAGCATAGGGGTAGCCTACTCCTCTTCCTGCTGTAGTTGGCAAGCAAAGCACAGGTACCAGAGGCAGGCAACTTCCTCCGGCAACGATGGAAAAACAGAACCACTAAAACCAGGACCTTGAATTTCTCATCTCCAAAGGTCTGGGATTGAAGCCATTGAATTTGTGTTCCTTGTTAAAGAACCTCAAGAACATTAACTATTTTGCTATTCTGTCTGCTATACAAATAAAAGATATCTAAAAAAAAAAAAAAGGAAAAGAGGAAGCTGGTTTAGGAATGTAGCTCATCTCTCTACCTACTCTGTCCTCTACTACTTTACTTACTTAAAAAAACTGAGTAGTATTAGGTTTTACCTTCAAGACTTCTGCATCCTACATCCACCATCATGACCACAGCCCCAACAGGCCATCTTGTTTCTTCTAACTTCACATTGGAGGTAACTAGTGGTTACTCATGGAATGTCTACTATGCCAGTTCTTCTATTTCCTAGATTATTGTATTATTTATCTTGCTATCTGGACCACCCATGATCTCATTTCCAACTATTATGCATCTCTGTAGGTCCTAAGGCTTCTTTTTTATTTTTCTGCCTTCATTTTTAGGTTGATTATATAAGGGTCTCCCATCTCAGCAAAAGACCAGAAGAAACTATCAACCAACAGACCAGGTTAGAATAATAAGTTCAGCTCCTACGAGTATGTAGTGGATACCATGACTCTGAGTGACACAAGTCTTTTATCATTCCATCAGATAAACTGTAAAGTTATGCTATTCGGAAGAAACCAAACAATGTGGGGAAATAGCACATAGTAGATTAGTTGTTGTTAGCTCCTTTAATCAACTTAAAGATGTATTTTCCTCCTTCAAATAATGTGTTAATTAAACTTTAAATTACAAATTACCCGTGCACTGGAAATGTAGCTCAGTTGGCTTGCATTGCTGTCAAAAACACCCAGGTTTGACCACCAGCACCTCATAAATAGAGAGCTAGGAGGTTGAGAGGAGAAGATCAGAAGTTCAAGGTCACCTTTGCTTTCTTTGTTTTATTTATGTTGCACACCTCTGTTTTCCTGTTTTTAATATTGCAGCCATAATTCTCCCTGATCATGAATTACTTTTTCTCATATCCCTTTAATTACTAAAATATAAATCTACTTTTTGAAATTTCTGGTTTATTGGTTTGGGATTTCAACATGACTTTAAATTCTTCAGAATAGTAGAGTCTAAGGAATACAGTCTCTGAATGTATCAGAATGCATGTGAATCTCACTTGACAACTCAACAACAGTGCGACAGCTAATATCCTTTATGACTGATTTCTGAGGCTGGTTAGCATAGTGTGTGTGTGTGTGTGTGTGTGTGTGTGTGTGTGTGAGAGAGAGAGAGAGAGAGAGAGAGAGAGAGAGAGAGAGAGAGAGAGAGAGAGAGAGAGAGAGTATAGCACACATGAATGAAGGGGACTACTTTCTGAGTCATTCCCTTCCTTCCATCATGTGAGTTCAAGGTACTACACTTTGGTGTTCATGCTGGGTAATAATTACCTTTATCTACAATGCCATTTTGTTTGCCTCCACCTTGTTTGCAGAGACAGGAGACATGGTCCCTCACTGTTCTGTAACTCACATAGTAGGTTAGAATTGGCTAGCAAGTCACCTCCAAAAAATTTTTTTGTCTCTGCCTCCCCAGTTCTGGGTGTACAAGCACTGATAAATACCCTTCTTTTTAACATGGGTTCTGGTGATCAAATCCACATAACTACAAACTGCTTACAACATTAATTGATCTCCCCAGCTCCAATACTAGTGCATACTGAAAGCTTAGCCCGATGTTTAGCACGCTGTGGCCTCTCAGCAAATGTGAGATTTCTTATTCCCTTTTCATGGATCTCAAATATCTGGATATAATCATCATTTACTAAGTTAATTTCTTTCCAAAAACTCATACACTGGCTGTCAGTTAGTAGGTGTCAGCAAAGCTGGACAGATGGAATGGGGTGTGGATACCTGCATCTTCTGGCCATTTTTCTTCTCTCTATACATTTCACATCTTAATGGAGATTTATTTATCTTACCCAGGGCACTGCAAAGTCTGTAAGATTTTGAGGAATTAATTTGGGTTATTACATTACAGAATGATAGATAAGATTTCTGTCTTTTTCACAATCTGTTTTCCTTCCTAGAAACAAATTACCTCATTTGTGTTAGTTCACTTCAACAGGTGTTGAGTTTCTTCCTGAGTACTTACATGTTCAGTGAAGAACCTTAAATATAATGTGGATAGAACTATGGATATAAACTTGATTTGATTTCTTCTAAATTTATTATGCTTTAAAGTGGGATTATTTATAAAAGACAATACTCCTGGGGATGAAAAAATTCAGGAAGAGAGAGATTTGCAGAGTAACAGTCTTCCATAAACAGAATATTCATATATCATATATAACATATACATTAAACTTCTATCAAACTTCTATTTGATCAGCCTGGGGGATAGAACCTCTCTGCTTATTAAAGTCATTCAACTCATCATTGAGGACCTTGATCAATAGAAAATCTACTTTTGCATAAATAGAATCTGCTGACCTTAGGTTGGCTTTGCCTAACCTAAGAACCCATTAGAAAGTTCTGCTTTCCAAGGCTAGCACAGTGTGTGTGTGTGTGTGTGTGTGTGTGTGTGTGTGTGTGTGTGTGTGTGTGTGTGTACATTTCTAGCCCATTAGAAAGCATAGCATGGAAGAAATGCTATGGAGTTATAGACAGAGATGGAATTATTTATCACCCCAAGCCTTTCTAAGCTAAGCAATGTTAGCTAGGGTCACTTACTTGTACTGTAAGTGTTGGTGCTAATTGTCGCTTGGACAGAAGCTAGACTGACCTTGAAAATGCGCCTCTAGTCAAGCCTGAGGGGGTTATCCTACAATGGTTAATTGATAATGGAAAGCCCTCACTAGGCTGAGAACCTGGCCTGCATAAAATGATCAAAGAGAATGGAGCACCTGCCCAAATTGAAGCCGCTTGTCACTCTCTCCTCGTTGGGGCTGCCATGTAACTGGTTGCTTCCAGCTCTTGCTGCTTTGGCTTCCCCACCATGATGGACTGGATCCTCAAACTGTGAGTTCAGGTAAAATTTTTATCTCTGAATTTCTTTGGTCAAGCTGTTTTATCACAGCAATAGGTAAAGAAACTAAGACATATAGGTTCCAATATTGTTCAGTAGAGGTGTCCCTGAGATTATCAAAATAACTTACAGTAGAATTGGAGAAAGAGAATGATCCCCCAAAATGATAAATAGTCATGTAATCCATTCTTACCAACCCCAAATTCTTTGTATCCCATACATCTATAGCACATCCTAGTAATGGCATCATCCCTTCCTATTACAACATAAAGTTTCCTCAACATTTTCCTTTCCTGGAAACATCAAAGACACCCTCTACTAAAGTTTCACACACTGACTTCCTCTGCATTATGTTTGATCACGCATTTGATGGCACAAGTTATACTTTGGAGCCCCCATAGTGATGCTAAGGTTGAAGAACATTTATATTGACTTCTTTGTGTTTATCCTATTTACCTTTGAGTGAGCTGTGGTACCAATATTACAGTCTAGATTTCCTGTCATTTGATCTATATTTTCTGTATATCAGTGTGTGATTTTCAAGATGTTTTGTTAGCCCTTGGGAAGATTCTGGTGATAAGCTGAGTCTTTCACACATGTTTTGAATAGTTTTCACAGATATTTTCCAAACCTAGCAGCTGGCCTTGACAAGACAGACATGAGAGATAAGACTGGTGTGTAAACAAGAAACAATCTTCATTCTTAGACAGCTCTAACAAAGAAAAGGGAAGATAGAAGGTGACTTGTCCTATTTTGATATGCTTTAGTTTAAAAACAACTCTCCATCCTGCCTTCTGCATGATTAATTGATTGATAATTGAGTTATTAATAGATGATAGCCAGGATTTTCTTCCAAGAAGAGAAAGGAGGGGGGGCTCTGCACATTTATTAAAGACTCTATGAAGCCAAATAGCTGAACTTGGTGATTATGGAGAATTAGAATATTACAAACTTGAGCCAAATTATCTCTGGCTATCTTTAGTCCTTTTGAAAGTCTTCTACAGCCAACTCCTGTGTCTGAGCTAATATTCCTGTGACTATGAATACCTTCAAATGATACAGCAGACAATTAGATTTCTCAAAATCTGCAGTTAAGAATCTTATCAGACAACAATTGAAACCTATAGCAGATTATACCCCACTTTCCTGTAACACATCTATCTGTGGCCCCCACCACTGCGTTGGGTAAACACATTGATTTATGGCTTTGTTTTGTAACTAATAAATTCTTTTTCAGACAGAGGAGTATGGTATCTAATGAAAACTGAATCTGTGTCCCCGGGCCATTCGTCACTCAGATTGGGCTCTAGAATAAACGGTCCCTTACTTCCCTTTCATGTGAGAACTGTTTCTCTATCAACAACAGATAGATTGGCAATACATATTTGATTAATGGAAGATAGACATACAGTGTATTGTTAATGACTGGTGAAGAGTTGATAGATGATTGACAGATACAAATGCCTAGTGTAATATAGCATCCTACTTTCAGATTCTCTTGTTCTTTTCTCTCTTTTTGTCTCTTCTCTCATCTTTTCATGTCTGTTTGTTGGATGATTTTCACCCCTCTAAGGCTTTTTCTATTTTTCTCCTTCATCTTGTCCAGGCTCACTTTCCCGTCACACAGCTTTTAAATGGCTAGCAGCTTTACACGGAGCTGAAATGCACACACTACAATGCAAAACACATTTCCCAGGGGGAACAATAATAACTTGATGGGCCTCATTGTAGAGTGAGGTCAGACAAGATGCCAGGCAGTTTGGATTTCAGTAAATACCAGTCTGTCAGGTCCTAGCTGTTGTCTTAAATATAGTTTCCCCTTAAGAGGACATATTTTAGTGCTCCGTTAAAAGCAGATTTGCTTCTTCTGAGCATGTCTATGAGGCCAAAAGTGCTGAGGCTGTGGAAAGCAAAGTTGGGAGTGTTTATCTAGGACTCGCACTTGCTGCAAATTTCCCTCAGGGAATGACTTAGCAACAATTTAAACTCCAGTGTGGACCAAGTGGAGAAATGGGAGCCCTTTGCCACTTTTTGAAGATATGACTTTTACATCCCCTTATACAGATAGCAAGAAAAAAATGAGTGTGAGTGAGGACACCAGAGATTCTCATCTTCAGTGGCTCCATGAGCATCTCTCTGTGTTCTTTCTTATTAATTTATTTATTTACTATACACCCAGATGAAGCTTCCCCTCCCTCCTCTCCTCCCAGTTATTTCCCAAACACTTCCCTTCCTTTCCATCCACTCTTCCTCCCTTTCTTTTCAAAAAAGTGGAACCCCTGGATATTAACCAGCCATAGCTGGTTATAAAGTTGCAGTGGGACTTGGTGTCTCTTCTCTCATTGAGCCCCACAAGGCTGCCCAGTAAGAGGAAAGTGGTCCAAAGACAAGTAACAGAGTCAAAGACAGACCTTTCTCCAGTTGTTAGGGGTCACTCATGAAGACCAAGCTACATATCTGTTACATATGTGAAGGGGACCTAATGTAAGCAGATCTACAGGAGGCTTCTGCCATTAAATGACTCAATCAAGTGACTGAATCTGAGAAAGCAAGTGTTTTGCATAGCCAGAGCTACTCAAAGATGATACATGGAAAAGCAGTTAAGGTTCACACTGCCCCCTAACCAACCTTGTTGAGCTTGTTTTGGGTAATTTTACCCTCTGACCTTCATGGAAAGACACATTCTACCAGACTGCTTCAAATGACAGGAAGCATTACTGTTATAGTTCAGGGGTCCTAACTAATTTGTTTTCTCTGCTAGTTATAAAAATTCAAAGGTAGGGAAATTTTTGCATGTGACAGATAACAGCAAGGAGATTCTATAACAGCATACATGATCAGAAAGAATCAGTCAAAAAAAAAAAAAAGGCTTTTGCTAGAAGTGAGGAAATATACCCACCAAGAACATAGATAGAACAAGCCTCTTCAAACCAGGTCAGGGGACTCAAGAAATTATAACCCAGCCTCTACTTGAAGGCTGGAAGTTTTTAGAGTCTTATAGAGAGTCTTTCTTCCCCAATTTAGGATTGGGAAATTTGAATAGCAGCATGCAAGGTTATAGGTCCTGAAGATTAGGGTAAATACAACCTGGTCTAGCTTGAATTTATTAGACTGCTCTACAGGCAGGATGCCCCATGTATGGGATAAAAATTCACCAGCTTTTGGGTTAAGCTGCTAGGTTTTTGTAGTAAGTCCGAAGGGTGAAGAAACCAGCCATTTTGGAAACTTGCCATCTTGATTATCTCCTCATGACACCTCTCCGTATCTGTAACCCCATCAGGGAAACTGACTCCCAGTACCTCATTAAACTCTCTACAGGCCTGATACAAAGGCATGAGGTAGGCAGAGGTTGGGGAAGGGACATAAACACAAGAACAAGCACAGGCACAGACACAAAAACAAAGTATGTGCAGAAACAAAGGGCAGGAAGAGGGAAACAAAAGAAGCCAGCTAGAAGAACAAAGGACTCCCAGGGAGAGCAGCCATCTTGCCTTCTTCTCTTGTCCCAGGATGATGACACAGAGATCAAAAGCCTGGGCACTTCAGGGATTATAGCCCAATTCACAGCTATACAACAGCAGGGGGGAAACATTTGTCATTTCTATTCTACTTTTCTAGCATTTGGAGGAATATATGTATGTGCCCTAACTCATGTGTGAAAGTCACAGTACAACATCCAAGAATCAGTTCTAGCCTCTCTCCATGGATCCAGAGATAGAAGTAAGTCTGAGCAATATGCTTTTACAAAATTGCTTATTTCACTAGACATATTATAATACCAGTCTCTCCTCTCTCCCTTCTCTCTCTCTCTCTCCTCTCTCTCTCTCTCTCTCTCTCTCTCTCTCTCCTCCTCTCTCTTCTCTTCTCTTCTCTTTCTTCTTCTTCTTCTTCTTCTTCTTCTTCTTCTTCTTCTTCTTCTTCTTCTTCTTCTTCTTCTTCTTCTTCTTCTTCTTCTTCTTCTCTCCCCTCTCTCCCTTTCTCCCTCTCCCCCTCTCTCTCTTTCTCTCTCTCTCTCTCTCTCTCTCTCTCTCTCTCTCTCTCTCTCTCTCTCTCTCTGTATGTGTATGTATTCATGTAATGCATGTAGAGGCCAAAGGTAAGACATGGGAAGTCTTCCCCAATCACTCACCATCTTATTAGTCACAACTGCACTAACGGGCCAGAGAACTGCAGGGTGGGGTTATGTCTTATATCACCAGGGCCGGAATAGTAGAAAAATAGCAGCCCTATTGTGGTTCTTACATTGTTTCTGAGAAACAAAACCTAGCTCCTCCTACTGTGAAACATTACTTTCCTGACTGAGCCATCAGTGTGATTTCTTTTACAGTTACTTTCTAATATCATTTCATAATTACCATACAAAGAACAGTTTTACTTATGAAGTTTTCATAATACTTAGTTTTATTCATTTCTTCTTTCTGTACCCTAATTTCCTGCCCCATCCCTTCTTTTTTGGCTGCTATCCTCAGCAGCTGCTTCCAGTTTCTTTTTTTTTAATATATATTTTTATTTTCTATATTCTTTGTTTACAATCCAAAAGCTTTCCTCTTCCCCAGTTCCCCCCTCCCCATATGTCCCATAAGTCCTATTCTCTCCATCCATTCTCCTATCTTTCCCCCTCCCTTTTCTCTATCCTGGGACTCCTCTACAATGCTGGATCAAGCCTTTCCAGGATTAGGGCCCTCTTCTTCCTTCTTCATGGGAATCATTTGATATGCTAATTGTATCTTCAGTATTCAGAGCTTCAGGGCTAATTAATATCCATTTATCAATGATTGCATTCCATGTGTATTCTTTTCTGATTGCGTCACCTCGCTTAGGATGGTATGTTCTAGTTCCATCCATTTGCCTAAAAATTTCATGAATTCATTGTTTTTAATTGCTGAATAGTACTCCATTGTGTATATATATAACATTTTCTGTATCCATTCCTCCTTTGAGGAATATCTGGGATCTCTCCAGCTTCTGGCTATGATAAATAAGGCTGCTATGAACATAGTGGAGCATGTGTCCTTATTGCATGCTGGGGTTTCCTCTGGGTATATGCCCAGGAGAGATATAGCAGGGTCCTCTGGAAGTGTCATGTCCAGTTTTCTTAGGAACCTCCAGACTGATTTCCATAGTGGTTGTACCATCTTACAATCCCACCAGCAATGAAGGAGTATTCCTCTGTCCACATCCTCGCCAACACCTGCTGCCTCCTGAGTTTTTAACCTTAGCCATTCTGACTGGAGTGAGGTGAAATCTCAGGGTTGTTTTGATGTGCATTTCCCTAATGGCTAATGATGTTGAGCATTTCTTAAGGTGCTTCTCCATCCAAATTTCTTCAGGTGAAAATTCTTTGTTTAGGTCTGTACCCCATTTTTTAATATGGTTATTTGGTTCCCTGGGGTCTAACTTCTTGAGTTCATTGTATATATTGGATATTAGCCCTCTATCAGATGTAGGATTGGTGAAGATATTTTCCCAATTTGTTGGTTGCCGTTTTGTCCTTTTGACAGCTTCCTTTGCCTTACAGAAACTGTGTAATTTTATGAGATCTCATTGGTCAATTCTTGATCTTAGAGCATAAGCTATTGGTGTTCTCTTCAGGAACGTTTCCCCTGTGCCTATGTCCTCATGGGTTTTCCCCATTTTTTTTTCTATTAGTTTCAGTGTGACTGGTTTTATGTGGAGGTCCTTGAACCACTTGGAGTTGAGCTTAGTACAAGGAGATAAGAATGGATCAATTTGCATTCTCCTGCATGCTGACCTCCAGTTGAACCAGCACCATTTGTTGAAAAGGCTATCTTTTTTCCACTGGATGTTTTCAGCTCCTTTGTTGAAGATTAAGTGACCATAGGTGTGTGGATTCATTTCTGGGTCTTTAATTCTATTCCATTGGTCCACTTGCCTGTCACTATGCCTATACCATGCAGTTTTCAACACTATTGCTCTGTAGTATTGCTTGAGGTCTGGGATACTAATGACCCCAGAAGTTCTTTTACTGTGGAGAATGGTTTTAGCTATCCTGGGTTTTTTGTTATTCCAGATAAATTTAAGAATTGCTTTTTCTAACTCTGTGAAGAACTGAGTTGGGATTTTGATGGGGATTGCATTGAATCTATATACTGCTTTTGGCAAGACAGCCATTTTAACTATATTAATGCTGCCAATCCACGAGCATGGACGATTTTTCCATTTTCTGAGGTCTTCTTCAATTTCCTTCTTCAGTGACCTGAAGTTCTTTTTGTATAGATCTTTCACTTGTTTGGTTAGAGTCACATCAAGATACTTCATATTGTTTGTGGCTATTGTGAAGGGTGTCATTTCCATAACTTCTTTCTTAGCCTGCTTATCCTTTGAGTATAGGAAGGCAACTGATTTGCTTGAGTTGATTTTATAACCTGCCACTTTGCTGAAGATGTTTATCAGCTATAGGAGTTCTCTGGTGGAGTTTTTTGGATCACTTAAGTATACTATCATGTCATCTGCAAATAGTGATAATTTTCCTTCTTCCTTTCTAATTTGTATCCCTTTGACCTCCTTATGTTGTCTAATTGCTCTAGCTAGAACTTCAAGTACTATATTGAAAAGATATGGAGAGAGAGGACAGCCATGTCTAGCCCCTGATTTTAGTGGGATTGCTTCAAGTTTCTCTCCATTTAGTTTGATGTTGGCTACCGGTTTGCTATATATTGCTTTAATGATGTTTAGGTATGGGCCTTGAATTCCTGTTCTTTCCAAGACTTTTAGCATGAAAGGATGCTGAATTTTGTCAAATGCTTTTTCAGCATCTAATGAAATGATCATATGTTTTTTTCTTTGAGTTTGTTTATGTAGTGGATTGCATTGATGGATTTCCTTATATTGAACCAACCCTACATCCCTGGGATGAAGCCCACTTGATCGTGGTGGATGATCGCTTTGATGTGTTCTTGGATTTGGTTGGCAAGAATTTTATTGAGTATTTTTGCATCGATATTCATAAGGGAAATTGGCCAGAAGTTCTCTTTCTTTGTTGGATCTTTGTGTGGTTTTGGTATCAGTGTAATTGTGGCTTCGTAGAACGAGTTGGGTAGTATTCCTTCTGCTTCTATTTTGTGGAATAGTTTGAAGAGTATTGGTGTTAGGTCTTCTTTGAACGTCTGATAGAATTCTGCACTGAAGCCATCTGGTCCTGTGCTTTTTTTTGGTTGGGAGACTTTCTATGACCCCTTTTATTTCTTTAGGGTTCATGGGCCTGTTTAGATGATCTATTTGATCCTGATTTAATTTTGGTGTTTGGTATCTGTCTAGGAAATTGTCCATGTCCCCCAGATTCTCCAGTTGTGTTGAGTATAGGCTTTGGTAGTAAGATCTGATGATTTTTTGAATTTCCTTAGCTTCTGTTGTTATATCTCCCTTTTCATTTCTAATTTTGTTAATCTGAATACTGTCTCTGTGCCCATTAGTTAGTCTGGCTAAGGGTTTATCTATCTCGTTGATTTTCTCAAAGAACCAGCTCCTGGTTTTGTTGATTCTTTGTATGGTTCTCTTAGTTTCTACTTGATTGATTTCAGCCCTGAGTTTGATGATTTCCTGCCTTCTACTCCTTCTGGGTGAATTCGCTTCTTTTGCTCCAGGACTTTCAGGTATGTCATTAAGCTTGTATGCTCTCTCCATTTTCTTTTTGGAGGCACTCAGGGCTATGAGTTTTCCTCTTAGCACAGCTTTCATTGTGTCCCATAGATTTGTGTATGTTGTATCTTCATTTTCATTAAATTCTAAAAAGTCTTTGATTTCTTTCTTTATTTCTTCCTTGACCAAGGTATCACTGAGTAGAATATTGTTCAGTTTCCAGGTGTATGTGGGCTTTCTGTTGTTTTTGTTGCTACTGAAGACCACTTTTACTCCATAGTGATCTGATAGGAGGCGTGGGATTAGTTCGATCTTCTTATATTTGTTGAGGTCTGTCTTGTGACCAATTATGTGGTTGATTTTGGAGATGGTACCATGAGGTGCTAAGGAAAAGGTATATTCTTTTGCTTTAGGGTAAAATGTTTTATATATATATATCTGTTAAATCTAATTGGTCCAAAGCTTCAATTAGGTTCACTGTGTCCCTGTTCAGTTTCTGTTTTCCTGATTGGTCCATTGAGGAAAGTGCAGTGTTAAAGTCACCCACAATTATTGTGTTAGGTGTAATGTGTGCTTTGAGCTTCAGTAAAGTTTCTTTTATGAATGAGGGTGCCTTTGCATTTGGAGCATAGATGTTCAGGATTGAGAGTTCTTCTTGGTGTGTTGGCTTCCAGTTTCATATCATTTGTGTTCTGTCCTCCCCACCACTCTGCCTTACAGCCATGTTCTTCCCACACAGGGCTTGCTCTGTTTTCTTCTCTTTCACTTATGTGGTCTATGCATAACTAGAAGCTAGGGCACATGTATGGTAGAAGAAATGGTACTTGGTGCTCTTATCTTTCTGAATCCAAGTGAGTTTGTTAATGTATCAGTCAAGTCGTACTTGAGCGAGTAGAAGACCTTGTTTTGGCTCCTGTGAGACAATGAATGTTCCCGTTGGGGAAGTAGAGAGTAGACTGTAACCAGAGCTGCTGTGTCAGTTAGGACTCAACAATTCCAGCTTGCTCTGAACAGTAAGCACCACCTTCTCTGCCCAGTTCACACACAAAGCCTGTGTGAAAAGGTCTTTTGTCACAATGAAAATATCTAACTTATTGGGTATGAGTACTGGAAGATCTTTCATGTCTGTGAGGTGATACAATCTAGTAGGTATGAACCCTTAAAGTTCTTCATCACAGCAAATTCTTGTAGCCTAGTAGGTATGAGTGCTAGAAGGTTCTTTGTCATATGAACTAATGTTACTTACTAGGTATGAACACTGGAATTATTCTTGTCTCAGGAGAGTGAGCATGTAAACTTTTGGGGCTGAAATACAGAATATATCATGTACCAACTATGTGAGTGCAATGGTTGATCTTGATTGTCAACTTAATGGGACTAAGAACCACCATTGAAATACATCTCTGCATATGTACATGGTAATGTTTCTGGGAGATATATTTGAAGAAAGTCCCACATGGATATGAATAGCACCATCTCATGAGCTAGGCTTCTGGAGTGAATAGAAAGGAGACAGTGAGCTGAGCACCAACATCCTTCTCTCTCTGCTTCCTGACTGTGGGTACACTGTGAGCATCTGCCTCGTGCTCCTGTCACAGTGCCTGCCCCAACACTCCCTCAGACCATGAGCCAAAATGAACTCTGGCTTCCTTAATTTTTGGGGCTGGAGGTGGTTCAAGCACTTTGTTTAAAATAAACAAAAAAATCATAAGCAATTATGAACTCTTTCTTTTTAAGAAATAACCATGTCTAATCTGAAAAACAAAGTCAATCAGCCAAAGTATAAGAAATTTTAATTGTAATAAAAATCACCCAAATTTTCTACAAGTTTCTTTTATTGCAATGGCTTGATATATAGTCATTTATTTACCTGTCTATCTGTATTATTTGTTTAGTTGGTGGTTTTAAAGACAAGGTCTTTCAAATAGCCCTGGCTCCTGGAGCACACTGTATAGATTAGGCTGACCTCTAAGGCACAGAGTTTGAGCTGCATCTCTTCTCAAGTGTTAGAATTAGAAGTGTGCATCACCATCCCTGACTAATACATATAGTCAACTTTTGCAAATGGTCTGTGTTTTTGAAATAAAGGCTTATTTGATCAATGTGAATACATATTTGAGTGAATAGGCTAAGTATCCCCCCTAGCTTATCCACCTTCTATATGTTCCAGAAAGTGTTTAGATCTTTCTAGAACTTTATTTTTGTTATGTTCCCTCTTCCTAAATTTTAATTAAAATATAGTTACATAACTTTTTCTCCTTTACCCCCTCCAATGTTTATTCCTCCCAACCTCTCCCATGGACTCTCCAATTGATGACCTCTTTTCCTTATTATTTTGATAGATGAAATGTATACATACACACACATATGCACATGCACACACACATGTGTGTGTATACATTATATATTATATACTATATATATATATATATGTTACAGTAAATACCAATAGTCTTGCAGACATGGAAGGAATTAAAAGATCCTGCCCTAAGACAAAGAACTACAGGCAACGAGTACTGCTAAAAGACAGAGCACTAATCTTTCCAAGAGAAATATCCCTTAATTGGCTACAAAGCTCAAATAAGCCCTGAAATCACACACACACACACACACACACACACAAAATCCCAAAGATTATTCAGCATATATTTATGTAACAATCGACTTTGTAATATACATGGATATATTAGTTTTGTCGCAAATGCAACAATTGCAATGAGCACAGTAAATTGAAAAGGTACCTGTGTGATATTTTACAATCTGGCATCTATAAGAAATAATTCTCCTTACCCCTTTTTCAGCTTCCCAATTCTTTCTATAATCCTTGATTTGTAGCCTCTTGCTATATTTGCGAACTAGCACCATATGTCTCCATTGACCTCTATCCTCCCCTTTGAAACTACTCTGTTAAAGTGTGCATGCTCATGCATGTTTGGCTGTACATGTGTGGAAGTCAGAGGTCAATTTTGGATGACTTCTATTAGGAGTAATTCACTTTTTTTTTTCTTTGTTTTGTTTTGTTTTCAGACATAGTTTCTGACAGTTAACACTATCTTTCACCAAATAGCCTATACTAGCTGGGCAGCAAATTCCCAGGGCAGGACCCTCCTATCTCCTTCTTTCCTGTCCAGAACTACAAGAGTAAGAAGGACCACCACAAAGGTCTTTCATGTAGGTTCTACAGATCAAACTCTTTATACTTGTACAACCAGTACTCCATGTACTGAACCATCACTCAAGCCTTCTTAAAACTACTCTAAGGTTTACATAAGTTCTGTTGCAAAAATCCAAAATCAACTCACCAGCTCATAACTCCAGTCTTATCCCTTTGTATACATAAGATTCCTAAAGACTATTTCCATAGTGCATTTTAGGATAAGGCAAAGGACACCTTTGGGGACAAATTTTTCTACCTACTACAATGAATAAACCACAGGAGAAGATAAAACCATACTATAAGGGAATATATTAGAAATACAGACAAACTGCTAGGGATAGCTTCTTTTCTCTGAATAGATTCAGCTACAAGCAGTCACTAACTAAAGGAGAATTAGAAGGAAAAAGTGTTTCTGGCTATTATAAATAGGGCTGCTATGAACAAAGTGGAGCATGTATCCTTATTACATGCTGGGAAATCTTCTGGGTATATGTCCAGGAGTGGTATATCAGGGTCCTCTGGAAGTGATGTGCCCAGTTTTCCAAGGAACTATCAGTCTAATTTCCAGAGTGGTTGTACCAATTTGCATCCCCACCAGCAGTGGAGGAGTGTTCCTTTTTCTCCACATCCTTACCAACACCTGCTGTCTCCTGAGTTTTCAATCATAGCCATTCTGACTGGTATGAGGTGAAATCTCAGGGTTATTTTGATTTGCACTTCCCTAATGACTAATGATGTTGAACATTTTTTAAGATGCTTCTCAGCCATCCGACGTTCTTCAGGTGAAAATTCTTTGTTTAGCTCTGTACCCCATTTTTAATAGGGTTATTTGATTTTATGGGGTCTAACTTCTTGAGTTCTTTGTATATACTGGATATTAGTCCTCTGTCGGAAGTAGGATTGGTGAAGATCTTTTCCCAATTTGTTGGTTGCCGATTTGTCCTTTTGATGGTGTCCTTGGCATTACAGAAACTTTGTAATTTTATGAGGTCCCATTTGTCAATTCTTGATCTTAGAGCATAAGCTATTGGTGTTCTGTTCAGGAACTTTCCCCCTGTACTGATGTCCTCAAGGGTCTTCCCCAGTATATTTTCTATTAGTTTCAGTGTGTCTGGCTTTAAGTGGAGGTCCTTGATCATCCCTATTTATAATAGCCAAAAAACTGGAGAGAACCCAGATGTCCCTCAATGGAGGAATGGATACAAAAAATGTGGTATATTTACACAATGGAGTACTATTCAGCCATTAGAAACAATAAATTGATGAAATTCTTAGACAAATGGATGGAGCTGGAGAACATCATACTAAGTGAGGTAACCCAGTCTCAAAAGATCAATCATGGTATGCACTCACTGATAAGTGGGTATTAGCTTAGAAACTTGGAATACCCAAGACATAATCCACATATCAAATGATGTCCAAGAAGAATGGAGGAGTTGCCCCTTGTTCTGGAAAGGGTCAGTGCAGCAGGATAGGGCAATACCAGAACAGGGAAGTGGGAAGGGGTGGATGGGGGAACAGGGGGAGGGAAGAGGGCTTATGGGACTTTTGGGGAGTGGGGAGACAGGAAAGGGGAAATTATTTGAAATGTAAATAAAAATATATCGAATAAAAAAAGAAAAAAAAAAGAAAGGGTAGATTTTCATTTTTCTGCATGCAGATCTCCAGTAGATCCAGCACCATTTGTTAAAAATACTCTCTTTTCGCCCCAAGACTCCTAGGGACTGAACCATCAACCAAGGGGCACACATGGTTCCAGCCAAAAATGTGGCAGAGGAAGGCCTTGTTGGGCATCAGTGGGAGGAATGGTCCTTGGTCAGGTGAAGGCTTAACAGAGGCCCCAACAAAGGGAACCCCAAGGGGGGAGGTGGGGGTATGTTAGGTGGAGGGGCAGGGGAAATTTTCCCCTCTCTTTGGGGAGAGGGGAAATTGGGAAAGATTTTACCATGGCAATGTAAATGAAGATGATATTCAATTAAAAAAAATACTATTTTCTCCAAAAAAAAAAAATGAAGGAAAAAGTGCTGTGGGCTATGGCACAGAGCTATGGCTACATGAGCTATAGGAGCACTGAGGCTTCTACCATGTAGTTTGTGTTTTATGTGGCCTTAGGAAATCCATCACAGAACATTTGCTATTTCTAAGTATGAACATATAAAGAAATCCACTGATCCATAAAGCATGTAGAATTTAAAATTTTAAGGGAATTTAGAAATATATTCTAAATGTCTTGAGTTTCCATAGGACAAAAATGAGAGACAGGTGGTAAGGAAAGAAGAGGGAGGGGAGATAAGGCAATGGAGAAGGAAGAAGAAAAGGAGGGGGAGGATGGAGAGGAGGATGAAGGGAAAAAGAAAGGGATGGAAGGAGGGAGGAAGGAAAGGAAGGAAAGAGGGAGAGGGAGAGAGACCTCAGAGCAAGGACACAGTTGGTTACTGGCATGGTTTGAATATGTTTAGACCAGGGATAAGCACTATTTGGAGGTTTGTCACTGTGGATGTGGGCTTTAAGAGCTCATCCTAGCTGCCTGGAAGTCAGTCTTCCACTAGCAGCCTTCAGATGAAGACTAGAGCTCTCAGCTCTGCCTGGACCATGCCTGCCTGGATGCTGCCATGCTCTTGTCTTGATGATAATAGACTGAACCTCTGAACTTGTAAGCCAGCCCCAATTAAATCCTGTCCTTATAAGAGTTACCTTGGTCATGGTGTCTCCTCATAGTAGTAAAAACCCTAATTAAAACAGTTACACATCTGAAAATGGGATCCAGGACTCCAAAGCCTGAACTTGCTCACCATTTTCTGTTACTCTTTTTGAGACTCATCTGAGGAAATATAGTGAACCAAGGATCTTCCAACTTTCTTCCACATTCTTCATGATTCAAGGAAGTAGAACACAACACCTGACTTTATTATCTGTCCAAGTTATATCATATTCTTGGCAGAAGTAGGAGCATTAGAAGATGCGAATATGAAAACAGAATCAAGTTGATTTCTTAGATTGACAAATTCCCAACAGTAAAATGACATTTAAAAGAGAAGGAAGGATTATACCCAGAGAGATGATGAATTGGTGATAAATAGATATAGAAAAGATTGATGGAAAATTGATAGGTGGTTAGCAGATATAAATGCCTGTATGATTTATCACTGTAGTTCCAGATTTTTCTCTATTGTTATCTCTTGCTGTAATGCACTATTAACAAAGAAGAAACACAGAGGGGAACATGTGTGAGTCTTTCTGAAAGTTTCTCCGAAAATCATTCCTACCAAGAATGTATTTAATAAATATAACCTTTTCTTTTTTCATAATACTATAGCATTTATAATAGTGCTTCTTGTGTAATTTTATATACTAGCAAGGTCATCATTCCAGCTGAACATTTTCTCTCCCCTTCAGCTTGAATGCTGTTCCTGACAAAGACATGGCTTGCTCCCAATTGTACTATCTTAAAAGAAATAATAATATAATAAAGTGCTTCTGAGAAGTGAACTTAAGTTCCTGAACTTTCTATTTCCATTTTCTTTAGCATTAGTTACTATTAATCATGCTGCCCGCTATCCTCATTTATCTCACTTATTGTTTGCTTCTACACCATCAGGGCCAGGATATTCACTTTTTTATCTTATTGTTGCACTCCTAGTAACTAGAATAATGCCTATATACAGAAGTGCTTGGTAATTGTCCAATGAGAGGAAGGATGGATAGATGAATGAATGAGTGAATGAACTGATGGATGATTAATAGCTGGATGAATGACTGGAGGTTGGGTGGGTGGATGGATAGATTAGCGAATGATAAATGAATAGTAAATGGATAATGATAATGAGTAAATGGATACAGAGATGGATGGATGGATGGGTGGATGGATGGATGGGTGGGTGGATGGATGGGTGGGTGGATGGATGGATGAATAGGTAGGTAGATGGATAGATAGATAGATAGATAGATGATAGATAGGTAGATAGATAGATAGATAGATAGATAGATAGATAGATAATTAGCAGATGCATGGATAGATAATGGATGATAAAGACTTGTATACTTAACATTGTATCTGGTCCACAGTAAACATTTGTCAAAAATATACTCTTAAAATTATAAATCTATGGTACCAAAAGATGATAGTAGAATCCTGAGAAGCCAAGCAATTTGCTGATAGTCAGTCTGAGGTAGCTGAACAGTCCATGGGGAATTGTACAGATGTCCACACAAGAAGTATAAGATTCCCCCTTGGCCACCCTCTGAACCCTGTATCTGCTTTTCTTCTCCTTCAAGAAGCATGGGTGTTATATTAAACATTCTGTTAACACAGAGGAGAAATGCATGCTGTTGAATTCCTAGTGCTCATTTGTCTTATGCCTGAAAATTGTCCATTTCAGCAAGTTTCATCTAGAGAGTGGCTTGTCACCATGACTCGGTAATCATGCTTTAGAGAGCTACAAGCAGCCAATGTACTAACATGGAGCTATTACCTCACTCTTCCCTGCTTATTCAATTAGCTCTAATCCAATAAGTATTTAATGAGGACTTACTTCATGCCTAACAAGTATTTACTATGGACTGAGGATTTGTTTCATGTCCTATACCATACTAGGCATTCTGAAACTCATAAAAATCCTAGTAATTACCACATGAATGAAAACACAGAATATAAACTAGGAAGATGGCTCTATGGATAAAGTTTTTACAGTAAGCACAATGACTTGAATTTGATCCCTAGAACCCACTTCAAAAAGCCAAGTATAATGGAGTGTGTTTCTAATTCCAGAGCTGAGGAGACAGAGATCGATGGAAACCTGGGGCTCATTGGCCAGTAAGCTTAACCAAATGGTGAATGCCAGGACTATGACAGACCTTGTGTTGAAAACTAAGGTGGGAGTGGGAGAGATGCCTCAGTGCTTGATAGGGCTTGCTGCTGTTCCAGTAGTCTGAGTTTGGTTCCTAAAATGTGTACTGGGCAGCTTGCAACTACCTGTAACTACAACTTCAGGAGTTCTGACGCTGTTGTCTTACTTCCAAGGGCACCATACATATTTGGCATATAATCAACCTCCCCCCCACACACATACATATATACCCATGAACACACATACACAAATGCCTGGATACACATGAACACATATATACAATGTTGCTCATCAGTCTAGCATGCTTAGGAAGATGGTGATAGAATTTTTGTCTTGAAAGTGATGAAGTCAAAGAGGACTAGGAATTCTTGAGCCAGAGGTTCATATACATTTTCTTTTGCAAACACTACAGAAGGAGGTCTTGCTGAGCTCAGACAAAGCCTGTGCTTGAGTTGAATTTCAGCACACAGCTTATGGCATTCAGAGTAATGCCATAAGTAAGCAATGTACTTAGAGCAACAAGGGCATCTTGCCCCACACCCTTCTAAGAGATCAAACTTTAAACTAAAATACTAATGGTCAAAAGGAAGCATAATTATTTGGTGAGTGGAAGAAGACAAAAACCTAAACAGTTGAAGCTCAAGAGAAACCAAGGATAGCTAAAACTATTCTCAACAGTAAAAGAACTTCAGGGGGATTAAATATCCCAGACTTTAAACTCTACTATAGAGCAAATCTACTATAGCTCAAATCCAAATGGATCAAGGACCTCCACATAAAGCCAGACACTCTGAAGCTAATAGAAAAGAAACTGGGGAAGACCCTTGAGGACAATGGTACAGGGAGAAAATTTCTGAACAGAACACCAATAGCGTATGCTCTAAGATCAAGAATTGACAAATGGGACCTCATAAAATTACAAAGTTTCTGTACGGCAAAGGACACCATCAAAAGGACAAATCAGCAACCAACAAATTGGGAAAAGATCTTCACCAATCCTACATCAGATAGAGGGCTAATATCCAATATATATAAAGAACTCAAGAAGTTAGACTCCAGAAAACCAAACAACCCTATTAAAAATGGGGTACAGAGTTAAACAGAGAATTCTCACCTGAAGAACTTCGGATGGCGGAGAAGCATCTTAAAAAATGCTCAACTTCATTAGTCATTAGGGAAATGCAAATCAAAACAACCCTGAGATTTCACCTTACACCAGTCAGAATGGCTAAGATTAAAAATTCAGGAGACAGCAGGTGTTGGAGAGGATGTGGAGAAAGAGGAACACTCCTCCACTGCTGGTGGGGTTGCAAATTGGTACAACCACTCTGGAAATCAGTCTGGCGGTTCCTCCGAAAACTGGGCACCTCACTTCCAGAAGATCCTGCTATACCACTACTCCTGGGCATATACCCAGAGGATTCCCCACCATGTAATAAGGATACATGCTCTACTATGTTCATAGCAGCCCTATTTATAATTGCCAGATGCTGGAAAGAACCCAGGTATCCCTCAACAGAAGAGTGGATGCAAAAAATGTGGTATATCTACACAATGGAGTACTATTCAGCCATTAGAAACAATGAATTCATGAAATTCTTAGGCAAATGGATGGAGCTAGAAAACATCATACTAAGTGAGGTAACCCAGACTCAAAAGGTGACTCATGGTATGCACTCACTAATAAGTGGATATTAACCTAGAAAACTGGAATACCCCAAACATAATCCATACATCAAATGAGGTACAAGAAAAAAGGAGGAGTGGCCCCTTGTTCTAGAAAGACTCGGTGAAGAAGTATAGGGCAAAACCAGAACGGGGAAGTGGGAAGGGGTGGGTGGGAGGACAGGGGGAGAGAAGGGGGCTTATGGGACTTTTGGGGAGTGGGGGGCTAGAAAAGGGGAAATCATTTGAAATGTAAATAAAAAATATATCGAATAAAAAAAAAGACAAAAAAAACTGCATGGTATTGGTACAAAATCAGGCAAGCAGATCAATGGAATACAATTGAAGACCCAGAAATGAACCAACACACCTATGGTCACTTGGTCTTCAACAAAGGAGCTGAAAGCATCCAGTGGAAAAAAGATAGTCTTTTCAACAAATGGTGCTGGTACAATTGGAGGTCAGCATGCAGAAGAATGCCCATCGATCCATTCTTATGTCCTTGTACCAAGCTCAACTCCAAATGGATCAAGAACCTCCACATAAAACCTGACACACTGAAACTAATTCAAAAGAAACTGGGGAAGACCCTGGAGGACATGGGCAGAGGGGAAAAGTTCCTGAATAGAACACCAATAGCTTATGCTCTAAGATCAAGAATTGACAAATGGGACCTCAAAAAGCTACAAAGTTTCTGTAAGGCAAAGGACACCGTCAAAAGGACAAAACGTCAACCAACAGACTGGGAAAGGATCTTCACCAACCATAAATCCGACAGAGGGCTAATATCTAATATATACAAAGAACTCAAGAAAATAGAACCCAGAGAACCAAAGAACCCCATTAAAAAGTGGGGTACGAAGCTAAACAAAGAATTTTCACATGAATAACTTCAGAGAGCTGAGAAACACCTTAAGAAATGTTCAACATCATTAATCATTAATACAATCCACTACATAAACAAACTCAAAGAACAAAACCACATGGTCATTTCATTGGATGCTGAAAAAGCATTTGACAAAATTCAGCATCCCTTCATGCTTAAAGTCTTGGAGAGAACAGGAATTCAAGGCCCATACGTAAACATAGTAAAAGCAATATACAGCAAACCGGTAGCCAGCATCAAACTAAATGGAGAGAAACTTGAAGCAATCCCACTGAAATCAGGGACCAGACAAGGCTGCCCCCTTTCTCCTTATCTTTTCAATATTGAGGTACTAGCTCGGGCAATTCGACAACATAAGGAGGTCAAAGGGATACAAATTGGAAAGGAAGAAGTCAAACTATCATTATTTGCAGACGACATGATCGTCTACCTAAGTGGCCCAAAGAACTCCACTAGAGAGCTCCTACAGCTGATAAACAACTTCAGCAAAGTGGCAGGTTATAAAATCAACTCAAGCAAATCAGTGGCCTTCCTATACTCAAAGGATAAGCAGGCTGAGAAAGAAATTAGGGAAATGACCCCCTTCACAATAGCCACAAACAGTATAAAGTATCTTGGGGTGACTCTTACCAAACATGTGAAAGATCTGTATGACAAGAACTTCAAGACTCTGAAGAAGGAAATGGAAGAAGACCTCAAAAAATGGGAAAACCTCCCATGCTCATGGATCGGTAGAATCAATATAGTTAAAATGGCCATTTTGCCTAAAGCACTATACAGATTCAATGCAATACCCATCAAAATCCCAACTCAATTCTTCACAGAGTTAGAAAGAGCAATTATCAAATTCATCTGGAACAACAAAAAACCCAGGATAGCTAAAACTATTCTCAGCAACAAAAGGAAATCTGGGGGAATCAGTATCCCTGACCTCAAGCAATACTACAGAGCAATAGTGTTAAAAACTGCATGGTATTGGTACAGTGACAGGCAGGAGGATCAATGGAACAGGATTGAAGATCCAGAAATGAACCCACACACCTATGGCCACTTGATCCTCGACAAAGAGGCTGAAAACATCCAATGGAAAAAAGATAGCCTTTTCAACAAATGGTGCTGGTTCAACTGGAGGTCAGCATGCAGAAGAATGCGAATTGATCCATCCTTGTCTCCTTGTACTAAGCTCAAATCCAAATGGATCAAGGACCTCCACATAAAGCCAGACACTCTGAAGCTAATAGAAAAGAAACTGGGGAAGACCCTTGAGGACATAGGTACAGGGAGAAAGTTTCTGAACAGAACACCAATAGCGTATGCTCTAAGAGCAAGAATTGACAAATGGGACCTCATAAAATTACAAAGTTTCTGTAAGGCAAAGGACACCATCAAGAGGACAAATCGGCAACCAACAAATTGGGAAAAGATCTTCTCCAATCCTACATCAGATAGAGGGCTAATATCCAATATATATAAAGAACTCAAGAAGTTAGACTCCAGAAAACCAAACAACCCTATTAAAAATGGGGTACAGAGTTAAACAAAGAATTCTCACCTGAAGAACTTCGGATGGCGGAGAAGCATCTTAAAAAATGCTCAACTTCATTAGTCATTAGGGAAATGCAAATCAAAACAACCCTAAGATTTCATCTTACACCAGTCAGAATGGCTAAGATTAAAAATTCAGGAGACAGCAGGTGTTGGAGAGGGTGTGGAGAAAGAGGAACACTCCTCCACTGCTGGTGGGGTTGCAAATTGGTACAACCACTCTGGAAATCAATCTGGCGGTTCCTCTGAAAACTGGGCACCTTACTTCCAGAAGATCCTGCTATACCACTCCTGGGCATATACCCAGAAGACTCCCCACCATGTAATAAGGATACATGTTCTACTATGTTCATAGTAGCCCTATTTGTAATTGCCAGATGCTGGAAAGAACCCAGGTATCCCTCAACAGAAGAGTGGATGCAAAAAATGTGGTATATCTACACAATGGAGTACTATTCAGCCATTAGAAACAATGAATTCATGAAATTCTTAGGCAAATGGATGGAGCTAGAGAATATCATACTAAGTGAGGTAACCCAGACTCAAAAGGTGAATCATGGTATGCACTCACTAATAAGTGGATATTAACCTAGAAAACTGGAATACCCAAAACATAATCCACACATTAAATGAGGTACAAGAAGAAAGGAGGAGTGGCCCCTGGCTCTGGAAAGACTCAGTGAAACAGTATTCAGCAAAACCAGAACGGGGAAGTGGGAAGGGGTGGGTGGGAGGACAGGGGAAGAGAAGGGGGCTTGCTGGAATTTCGGGGAGTGGGGGGGGGCTAGAAAAGGGGAAATCATTTGAAATGTAAATAAATTATATCGAATAATAATAAAAAAAAGGAAAATGCAAATCAAAACAACCCTGAGATTTCACCTCACACCAGTCAGAATGGCTAAGGTCAAAAACTCAGGAGACAGCAGGTGTTGGCGAGGATGTGGAGAAAGAGGAACACTCCTCCACTGCTGGTGGGATTGCAAGATAGTGCAACCACTTTGGAAATCAGTCTGGCGGTTCCTCAGAAAACTGGGCATGTCACTTCCTGAGGACCCTGTTATACCACTACTGGGCATATATCCAGAGGATTCTTCAGCATGCAATAAGGACACATGCTCCACTATGTTTATAGCAGCCCTATTTGTAGTAGCCAGAAGCTGGAAAGAATCTAGGTGTCCTTCAACGGAGGAATGGATACAAAAAATGTGGTATATTTACACAATGGAGTACTATTCAGCCATTAGAAACAATGAATTCATGAAATTCTTAGACAAATGCATGGAGCTGGAGAACATCATACTAAGTGAGGTAACCCAGTCTCAAAAGATCAATCATGGTATGCACTCACTGATAAGTGGATATTAGCCTAGAAACTTTGAATACCCAGGACATAACCCACAAATTAAATGATGTCCAAAAAGAATGGAGGAGTGGCCCCTGGTTCTGGAAAGACTCAGTGCAAGAGTATAGGGGAATTCCAGATCAGGGAAGTGGGAAGGGGTGGATGGAAGAATATGGGGACAGAAGAGGGCTTATGCGACTTGCGGGGAGTGGGGACCCAGAAAAGAGGAAATCATTTGCAATGTAAATAAAAAATATATCAATAAAAAATAAATATAAAAAAAGGAGTGCTTCCTGCTCTTCCAGAGAACCTGACTTCGATTCCCAACAAAGTTGGGCAGCTTACAACAATCTTTAACTACAGTTTCAATAGATCCAGTGCCCACTCTGGCCTCCATGGCTACCTGCAAACACACACACACACACACACACACACACACACACACACACACACACACACACGCACGCAAAAAAAAAAAAAAAAAACCTGTAGAAATAAGAAACAGTAACAGCAAAAAATCCTAAACTTTCACAGCCTGTGCTGTTTACAGTTAATCCATATTTGGAAACCTCTTCTATAATTCTCCTCCTTCTCTCTAATTTCTCCTCTCATTCTCCTCCCCCTACCTCCTCTGTCCCATTTTTTCCATTTACCTTTTCTTTCTCCCCCAGCCTACTGTGCACTAAGAATCTATGTCAACTATTGATCCATCCATTGAAAAAATTCATGAGAAATTTGTATACAGCAAGCATTCTCTATCACATGAGATAAAATTTCATCAGTTGTTGATGAAAATGGATTTGGTGTCAGAGAAAGAGCAGATGGTTTCTTCTCGGACCACCTGAGCCAGAGTTTCTCTCCTCTCCTCCTGTCATTGTGAGCCTGGAAATTATTTTCCTTCATAACATATGTGAAAGAAATGTATTTAGGATTCTGGTAGTGGAGGAATTATGTAAGGTAAGTTATGTAAGATGACCTAGCATAGACTAGAATAGAGGCTTGTATATACTATAAAAATTGTACCTTTAACTAAAGAGAATAGCTATAAAATGCTAATACAATGTCAGCTCTCACTAGAATTTTACTTCAAAAGCTACGTAGTTAACCTTGCATATATTATTTTATCTAATTTTTATCAAGACATTAAACTTATGTATTTATAAAAGCTATAATGTGTAGTTGTCAATGACTTAGTCTTAGGCAGAGGTCATGGCTAAACTCAATTCATCAGACTTGGGTCCCAGTTGTCTATCTCATGGAGCGAGGGATGTTGCTCAGTAGGGAAAGTGCTTGCCATGTAAACCAGTGGACCTGAGTCCACTGATGTTCATGAAGCTGAACATGTAGCAAATATCCGTAATCCCAGTGCTCCTATAGAAAAATGCAAGACAGAGAGAAATAATCTCTGTAAGACTCTATGCTAGCTAGCATAACATACATGGTAGCAATCAAGAGATCCAAGAGTTTGCTCTGGCCCTCTGACCTCCACACACGTTTTAGCAAAAAGTTGCCCACAGTCACATAAAAATCTATACACACATGTGCACATACACACACACACACACACACACACACACACACACATACTATGAAGAAAAAAATCCATAATAAATAATAGTTCTACAAACCAATATTTAAAAAGTAAAATTGAGCCAGGTTGAGGAAAAATCACAAAATGTACTTAAGAAGCATGAAGTCAGATTGGATAGCACTTATCTGCTTAATCGTTTTGTAGTTATATTGACAAGCTGAGTCGTAAACAACAGAGATCAATAGAATATGATTCATATTGATTATTCCTCTATTATTTCCATATGATAAATAGAGGATGGATTGTTTTTAATTTCACTTCCAGGAACCAAGCCCAAGCATCTGCATTCTCTGGCCCAGAATTTTGGATGGACACCTAAACCCACCCTTCAAAATACCGATGCACAAATAACTGATATTTAGCACTCAGTTGAATGGTTTATGTTTGATAAGCATAAAAATTGAATAGAAAGAAGCAATACTAACGGTGGAATAGGATGTATTTAATAATCTCTAATGTTAGTGGAGCTGGGAGATACCTCAGTGGGTCATAATGGAAGCATAGGGACCTGAATTCAAATTTGAAGCACCTGTTGTTGTTATATCATTCCCTAAGGAAGATGTAAACATCTATCCCTCTGTTCTCACTCCACCACCACTTACTCATAAGATCCCCAATACAAAAGAATGTACAATTCCAATATCCTGAGGAAAACTATGTTTTTATTGGGCTTCCTTACAGTATATGGACACCAAAGCAGCCACGTATGATTGATGGCTTCTCCATAGCCACATAGATGAATTCCCTCTTCAGTTAACCATGCCAGCAGCAACCTGTGGATTTCTTCCAAGACCCAGAGATAGATCCCCAAAGTCACATACAATTTGAACATGATTTTACGTACAGAGCTGGGAGGAGTAACTGTAATGCCAGGTGAGTTTCCAATGACTAGTCCCCACCCTCTCCATCTATGAAGCAATTTCAACAGGCAATCAGCTCTACCATGATGGACCTTGGCAAGCAGGCAGGTCTTATCTAATACAGATGGAAGCTGTGTTGATCATTGGGCTTCATTCTACAACAGCACTCATATAAAAGGCTAGGCATGGCTTCACATGCATTGTGACTGGAGACAGTATTCTAGGAGGTTTCCAGACATCCAGCCTCAAGATATCAGCAAACTTATAGTTCATTTAGATACTCTGTCTTAAAGGAATAGGTAAGAAGCAGTGAATAGTGAAATTTAAACACCATTCTGGTCGCCATAGAGTATTTAGGGATGTGTGTGTGTCTGCACACCCATGTGCATATATCCCCATACACACATACCAAAAGTAAAAGAGAAAAATAAGTTAATAAGAAAATTTCTTTTAAGGAAACAAATAATACTAATGTGTGTTACTGTATATTGCTGGGAATTCAACTGAAATGAAAACTAATATGTTTAAGTATCTTGGAAGCATTTAAAAATCTGATAGAAATACATCCAGGAAATAAAAAAATTTCATAGTATGAAATTTTCTTTTCTGACAAATTTTCCTTCTTATTAAGTCAACTTATTTCAGAAAGGTTACATAAGCTTAAGTACATGATGTCATATAATAAATCAAGATAAATGGAAAATATATGATTCCTTTTTACAGAGTATGATTTCAATGCTTATTCCATCATTGCTGCCTTTGGCAGAGTGCTTCAGTAGGAATCTAAGCCCCAATTCACAATGCACGAACAGCGGCTATTTATTACAATGTTGTGTCATTTGTCAGTTTTATGGAACTCGGTGTATTTTGCAGGCTGTAAAATGGGCGAGAGTGATTCAGAAATGATCTATGCCGTCATTATTCCTCATTCCTTCTGCTTGAATTGCACCTTCTCCCTCCAACAGGCTTGATTTATTAGCCGAATAAATAACAATCTGCTTCAATAATGTATATCTATCGAGACTTCATTAGCTGCCCAAGAGATGCAGTCCTGATTTTAAATAATTGAAACACACAAGTGATGGAGTCCAGTGGACGCAAGATGATTGGAATATAAATATTTACGGAAGCACAGTGGTGAAAGGAAAATGCTTTCAGTGTTGACTGGAAACAGAGGGACACATTCAAATGACAGTAAATGTTCTTCAGGAGAGCATGGAGATTTAGGGATTTCTCTTTTAAAAGAAAGGTATCTCAGAATGGACTGTAAGTTCATTCATATAAGTTCCTTTGAGTCCCTTTCCAGAAAAAAACTATCCTCCAACTTTCTGCCAATTCATTCTTATCATTTTAACTTTTACCTGGGGTGTATGCAGGTGATACATGTGTGAGTTTGGTATATGCCCATGTCCGTGTGTAGCTATATATGCCTTTGTGTGCATGTAGACAGAGAGGATGACAGATATCCTGTTCTATTGCTGTCTTATTCTCTTAAGATGTGATCTTTCACTGAACATAGAGCTAGGTTGACAGCAGCAAGCTACATCAATGCTCCTGTCTCTACCAAGAACATTGGAGTTAGAGACATGCATGGACATACTCATATTTTATGTGAATACTAGGTATTTGAACTCATGTCCTCTTGCTTGTGTAGCAAGCATTCACATCTGCTGAGCCATTTCCATGTTCCTGCCCATGTTCCACACCCTTTATGCTGACAATCCACTCTATTAAGGATTAAATTTCCAGGCCAACATTTCTCTGACTCTCACAGGGCAATAAGGTGGGGCCGGAGGAGTTTAGCATAGCACTACCTCTAAGCTCCCCTTTATGTTCTGCAGCAGAGGCTACCAGACTGCTAAGTCAAAGGAATGCTTTGCCCTTAACTAAGCAAATCATATGGCTCTATCTATAGTGCATGTGTGATGAAATAAATTTAAATGCATCCTCAAAAAGTCACAGCTCAATGCTGCTCTTAAAGATTCCAGAACTGCTAAAGGACTGGGACTATTTCTAACAGGTGCACTTCAGGTAGTTTATAAACACAGGCACAGTTCCAATATCTCCCCAGCTGGCAGATTCTCACTGAAAACGCATTTGGGGAAGAAGAATATTCATGTGTTTTCTAAAATAGACTTGGGACTTCTTTCGTTCTATTTTGGACAGAAGTCTCATAAGTGATGCAGAGATGCTATCGGAAAGCATGACTGTTTTCTCTAAAGGCCAAGAGAATCATGCTCAGCCTTCCAGTAAAGATCAAATAGAAAGGCTAACACGAAAAACTCCAGTGTTCTTGTTAGGAAGACAGAGGTGCAGAAAGTCATGGGGGAAAGCCAAAAACCTCTCCCTCTCAATCTCTCTCTCTCTCTCTCTCTCTCTCTCTCTCTCTCTCTCTCTCTCTCTCTCTCTCTCTCTCTCTCTCTCTTTCTCCTCCCCTCTTTCCCTCTCCCCCTCCTTCCCTTCCTTTCTCCTTCTCCTCTCTCCCACTCCTCTCTCCATGACTCTGTGTCTCCTATATATGCATGTGATGTGAACATATTTTTAGAATAAATGATCTTCCATAAACTCTGTTGTCATGAAGAAGATCCATGCCTCTTATCCTGAAAAGCAATCAAACACTCTCCTCCTCTTTGGTTCAATATGGTATGAGTGGAGAGAGAGTAGGCCATGATGTCTGGCAGCTCAAGGTCAGAAATATGACTGGGATAGGATTTGAGTAGATGCTAGACATACACATTGCATAACACAGGTCAACTGAGGACACTGAAGCCCAATGAGTTAAGTAGCAGAAGGGGTTCTCAAGGGTTCCTTGAGGATTCTCCACTGTGTCCTCTGGTAATGGGCTGAGTGATGACGCATGTTTCAAACAAAAATTAAGAAGTTCAAGATGAGTCTGCTGGAGCTTTATGTCAATACTTGAAGCTTAAAGCTCTCACCAGTCATTCAAAGTGAAGTGAGTCACACAGTGTTCCTACCCTTGGCCCAGTGATTTTTTTTTTGGTCCACACAAGAGGCAGCATTGACACACAATCACATACTCTAATTTTCTTCATTAAGCCTTAGAAGGATTTTTTTCACCCTACAATTAGCTTTGTTTTGTAAGATAAGGTAAATAATATTCTTGATAGTGCTTGGTCATCTGAGCACTGAGCTTCACATGAAAACCTGGCACAAAATAGGAGACTGAGAAGAAGATGTGCACACTGTCACACTGGGGAGACTTTCCCCCCATTAAAGTTCTACTCCAGTTGCACACTGGATCACAACCAAAAAGCCTGTGTTTGTGCAATGTGTATGTCTAGTATTTCTGCCTGCAAAGACTTGACACCAGTGCCTAAGATCTCCCTCTACACCTTTACTTTTATTATATTTTATTTGTGGTGCTATTTGTGGTTGTGTATATGCACGTATGTGTACACACATGTGAATGCCAGATATTGACTCCTGGTGTTTGACCCAATAGCTCTCCTTTTTGTTTCTTTGAGACAGGATCTCACACAGAACCGGGAACTCACATGAATTAGCTGTGCTAGGTAGCCAGCAACTTACAGCCATACTCTTGTCTTTCTTACCCAAGCTCTGTGCTTACACAAATGTGCTACCATGCCTATTGTTGTTGTTTTGGTGGTGGTGGAGGTGGTGGTGGTAGTTGTGGTGGTGGTGGTTGTTGTTGTTGTGGTGGTGGTGGTGTGGTGGTAGGGTGATGTGGTAGTGTAGTGCTTATGTGGTGGTGGTGTGGTAGTGTAGTGTGGTGGTATGGTGTGGTGGTGGTGAGATGATGGTATGGTGGGGGTGTGGTGGTAGTGTGGTAGTAGTGGTTGTAGTGGTGGTAGTAGTGGAGGTAGAGGTGGAGGTGGTAGTGGTGGTGTGGTAGAGATGGTGGCAGTAGTGATGATGGTGATAGGAATTGTAATGATGGTGGTTTGTTTTGTTTTGTTACTTCTTCATGTAAGCATTGCGGATCAAACTTGGGAGCTCAACTGCCACCTCACCAGTCTTGTATCTCTATTTTCTGTTGGCCTCTTACCCTTAGTCTTGCTAAGGGGAGCAAAACTGAGTGTAATGAATACTGTACTAGTCATTCTTAGAATAATCATGTAGCCACAGGAGCAATCTTGTTTGTTGAGTTATTCAGTCAACTATTTATATTCCATAATGGTAAGAACACTTACATTCATGTGAAGAATTCTATTTCAAATGTTTCTTCCTTTTCATCGATACATTTTTTATTTACATTTCAAATGATTTCCCCTTTTCTGGCTTCCCACTCCCCGAAAGTCCCATAAGCCCTCTTCCCTCCCCCTATTCCACCCCTTCCCACTTCCCTGTTCTGGTATTGCCCTATACTGATACACTGAGTGTTTCCATAGCCAGGGACCACTCCTCTGAGCTTCTTGGACATCATTTGATATGTGGATTATGTTTTGGGTATTCCAAATTTCTAAGCTAATATCCACTTATCAGTGAGTGTATACCATGATTGATCTTTTGAAACTGGGTTACCTCAGTATGATGTTCTCCAGCTCATCCATTTGTCTAAGAATGTCATGAATTCATTGTTTCTAATGGCTGAATAGTACTCCATTGTGTAAATATACCACATTTTTTGTATCCATTCCTCCGTTGAGGGATACCTGGGTTCTTTCCAGCTTCTGGCTATTATAAGTAGGGTTGCTATGAACATAGTGGAGCATGTATCCTTATTACATGCTGGGGAATCCTCTGGGTATATTCCCAGGAGTGGTATAGCAGGATCCTCCAGAAGTGATGTGCCCAGTTTTCTGAAGAACTGCCAAACTGATTTCCAGAGTGGTTGTACCAATTTGCAACCCCACCAACAGTGGAGAAATGTTCCTCTTTCTCTACATCCTCGCCAACACTTGCTGTCTCCTGAGTTTTTAATCTTAGCCATTCTGACTGGTGTAAGGTGAAATCTCAGGGTTGTTTTGATTTACATTTCCCTAATGACTAATGATGTTGAGCATTTTTTAAGATGCTTCTCAGCCATCCAAAGTTCTTCAGGTGAAAATTCTTTGCTTAGTTCTGTACCCAATTTTAAATAGGGTTATTTGGTATTCTGGGGTCTAACTTCTTGAGTTCTTTGTATATATTGGATATTAGTCCTCTGTCGGATGTAAGGTTGGTGAAGATCTTTTCCCAATTTGTTGGTTGCCGATTTGTCCTTTTGATGGTGTCCTTAGCCTTACAGAAACTTTGTAATTTAATGAGGTTCCATTTGTCAATTCTTGATCTTAGAGCATAAACTATTGGTGATCTGTTCAGGAACTTTCCCCCTGTACCGATGTCCTCAAGGGTCTTCCCCAGTTTCTTTTTTATTAGCTTCAGAGTGTCTGGCTTTTGTTTCTTCCTTTTTAATCATCCACTAGACGACACCTCCCAGATCCACAATATGAATCCATGGTATGAATCACCAATAAGAGTTTTACATAATGCCACCTACATTATGGACCAGAAAACTTTTAGGCCAATTCCACAGGATTTTAACTTTATCATAATGCAAACATATTCTAAAATTACAACCTTGATTACAGATTCCGTTAAAATTGTCATTACATAGGACCCTGAAGAAAATATTCTGCAGTGTTCCCATGATGGAGCAGAAAGTCTAGGAGAGGCTAAAAGGGCACAAATGAAATAGATAAAATATAGTGATAAACTCCATTTTTCCTTTCATCCTTTCTTCTTTTCTTTCCTTCCTTCTTTTTTCTTTCTCTCTTTTCAATGATCATCCCTGATAATATCTAATAATATTCTTGGCCAAGTTTGTAGAGCAGGAACTACTCTGTCTGTCTATTTCTCTCTCTTTCTCTCTCTCTCTCTCTCTCTCTCTCTCTCTCTCTCTCTCTCTCTCTCTCTCTCTCTCTCTCTCTCCCTCCCTCCCTCCCTCCCCCCCTCCCTCCCTCCTTGCCCTATCTGTTATCTGAAAAGACCAGGTTCCTCAAACATGATTCTCAGCCCCTGTGAACATTCTCATAATCCCAACAGGCTGATTGAATCACCACACAATCAAAATTTCCTTTCTGAAGAATCTGTCAATTAACAACTTGCTTAAATGAAACAGAGACCAGACTTGATCAGAGTAGATGAAGTCTAATTACTAAGCAACATGGATCCATTTTCTAATGCTAACATGACCAATTGCCATAAGCCTACTACCTTTCAGCTCTGAGGATTGAAAGTTCAGAACAGGGCAGTTTTCAGTCTTGAAAGTAGAGCATCCATTTTGGAGCCCACAAAGGACAATATGTTTACTGGTCTTTGCCAGTTTCTGGGGGATGCTCATATATCAGGATTTGTGGCCCTTAGTCAAAATTCACACTACTTCTGATCTCTTCCTCCCTTCTTCTCTTCTTATTCTGTTTCTTCTTCTGACACACAGTCTCATGTACTCCAGGATGGCTTCAAACTTTCTATATATCCAAATATGATTTAAATTTGGATCCTCCTGCCTTCATCTGAGCGCTGAAGGTATGGACATGAACCATTATGGCCAATAGTGAGATGCTGTGGATCAAACTTGAGCATACTCAGCAAACACTCTGAACTCTTCCTCATATCCTATCCCTGATCTCTTCTTCTGTTGTTGTCTGACCTGCTCAATCCCTAATGTTCATTTATAAAAACTCTCCAATTGCTCTAGACCTAAATGTCTTATCTGGGACATCTGATCATCTCAAGACTATCAATTTACCCACATCTTCAACACCCCCTCCCTTTACCTCCACAAAGTAACACAGTAAAGTGCTATCATTCTTGAGGAGGTACAAATAAATGTCTACTCTGTCTATTTAGGAAACTGAGTACTGACCAAAGTAAATATGCCATTGAAGTCCAATATGGTGAGCCAGTGGACAATTGGGGCTGCTTATAATAATATAGTTGAGGGGTTTCATAAAAAATACTTTAATTACATAAAGACAGCTGCATCACCAAACCAAACCCCAACATGTTTGGCAGCTCAGAAAGCCAGGAAGCTGGACCACACTTCTAAGGCAGTTCAAGAGGGTAGAGAGTTTCCTTTCTCTGTCCCTGAGTTGGCCTGAGCATCTTTCAGGAATCTTAGCTGGTCTGAGAGTGTGGGTGCCTCTTAAACAGTCCTTCTGCTTATAGATGCTTGAGGGTCAAGAAACCTAATTAATATGGTCATTTAAAATAATTTCCTGAAGCTTTTGAGATGTTTAATTCTTGAGTTAAAGGACTTTTTCTGCAGAGTGGATTTTTTTCATTTCCTTTAAGAAGATGCTGTATCATGAGGCTCTCCCCTCCAAAGTGAAATGTTTTATCTCAGAAGAAAGATTCCAAGGATTAAAGTATAATCATATATGTGTAAAGAGCATTATTTTCAAAACATACTGAAAGTGTGAGTGTTCATTAAAGAATGAAAAGTTGTAGACACAGACATGTATACTTGGCTATACTGGCACATAAACTATAAAGGGGTATTGCTTACTCACTCATCATACAACTACTTATTTTGCTTATATTGTGGGTCAGATACTATGGTAGTAGGAGAAAGCACCCAACATGGAATGAGGGAAAAATGGTCCTTAAAAATATAGCAGTCTCTACAGCACTCTCATGCATCACTTCCTTAATCAGAATTTATTGAGTACACTCATATGTTCCCCATTGGAAGCTGTTGACATATGGTGGGAAAATGTAAATGTGAGCTTTGGCGATGCTGTAGTCTGATAGGAAGGACATACAATGAGCAAGTCAGTAAGGCAGCAGAGTGAGAAGTCATAAATATAACAAAGTAGCATGGCGAGACTTCCTGAAACTATACACATATGTGTGTGGGTGTACATGTATACATGAGTGTAGGTATCAGAGGGAGTCCAGAATAGGGAAGTACGGATTGCTGTGAGCCATCTAATCCTAGAGTGACTAACGCACTTGTATTCTCTGCAAGACCAGAAAACTAAGCTATCTCTCTAGTTCTAGAATATCTCTTTTAAAGTATCATATTTAAATTGATACCAGAAATATGCCATGTCTATGTATGCCTCTAAGAGGAACATATGAGAAAAAGAAACAGAAAATCCAAAGGCCCTGAAATCCAATCAAAGTGACATATTTGTGCCATGGAGTTTAATGAAGTGGATGTAAGAGTTGTAAACTGGTGTTGATCAATTTTAATTTTGTGTTCAGCCTCAATGGTTTCCAAATACCTCTAAGCCAATCACAACATGAATGCAAGTCCTGGGTTCCATATATTTCTGTTTTCACTATGTCTATCACCATTAGAGATCAATGCAGACCATGGAAGTACTTACTATTAGGGAGAATATCTGGAGCAGCAGACCATACCCAAAATTCTCATCCTGAATCATGCTCTCAGTGTTTTTTAATTCACTATCTGGAATACAGGAGACATTGTCTTAAAAAGATACACTCAGAGGTATTATCTGGAGTTGAGTGATACATAGAGGGGGAAAAAAGGACATTTGGAATTCACACTTCTATAATCAAGACAAAAACTTATCTTGTGTGAACCATTCCAGGAAAAGATTACAGATTAAGAGACTATCCTGATGGAGGTTTTGGTGATCCCCTCATATATCAAGCCCTTCTTTTTTTGCATGTTTCATGATAATCTCCCTCTGAATCCCCAAGGAGGTGGAGTCAGTGTACATAAATATGGCAAACCAGGTCTTCCTGCAACCAATCAAGGGCCATTCACAAAACACTGGCTGCAATTTTCAGGATCCCACCCAAAAGCACATGATAAGAGCATCCATTGTTAATTACCAGTCAGGTCCAGACTCTTTCTTGTTGCTGTGTAACTATTTCCTGAGAAGTGAAACATTCTCCCCAGGAGGGAAGCTGGTTTATGCTCCAGGAGTGTCTTATTTTGGTTTTCTATTGCTGTGGTAAAACATCATCACTAGTGGTAGCTTGCAGATAAAAGAGTTTATTCCAGCTTATAGTTCCATATCATGCTCTATCACTGAGGGAAGTCACTGAAAGATCTTGAACAGGGACTCAAGGCAGAAACGTAGAAGTAGGAACTGAAGTCAGCCACAAAGCTACCTTTGCCATGTTTCCCAAGGAATACTGGGCCTCACTAACTTTTATGTACCCCAGAACCACCTGCTAAGGAATGGTGCCACCTTCAGTGATCTGGTCCCTCTTATATCAATCACTAGTTAAGAAAAAAATACCATGGGCTTACTCACAGATCAATCTGGTCTGCATTTTCTCATTTGAAATTCCCTCTTTCCAAATGATTCTACTTTGTGTCAAGTTAATGTAAAACTCGCCAACAAAGGAAGTAGATGAAATTTACAAGTAACAAACACTCTGAAGTCTAGGGCTATTTGTGAAATCTGCAAGGTTCACAAGGCTTCTTCCCAGGTTTATACAAACAAGAGGAGGTGGGGAGTTTCCAAATAGCTGGGCTGCTTGCAAGTCATGTGTGCATCCAGCTTTCTTGACGGATCATTCACACTGGGATAGGCTTCGTGGCAAGGAAAATGCCTGTGAGTCACCTATAATCTTGTAAAGTAATCCCAGTTAAGATCACTAGTTCTGCAAATTAGAGTTGGGTAGAACAATTTCTTTCTTCTACTTTGAGTGTCCTGTGTGCAGTGGATAAAGCTTGTTTGCACTTGGGAAAGACACATAATATATGCCAAGTAGTTCCCAAGAAGAGAGGGTGATGTTTTATGGAGAAAATTACTACTTTTCTTCAGACTCTCTCTCCCATGTTGCCATGCCCCATTCTTCATTCAGAAACTTCATGTCTCTAGCATGTTCATGCCTGTGGTTTCATATTCTGTAAGGATATATACATGGATCTGTACCTATAAAGGAAGATAGTCTTCAGCTGTGGAGCAACTGTCTTGCTCATCTGTGAGTAGACCACCAAAATTGCAACAAGTCAGCGGTAGGAAAGAATATTCCTTTCTTTCTTTTACTGGAGGAATTCTGTTGTACAATGGCCTAGGAGCTCTCAGTAGAATGAAGAAAAGCCAGTGTCTGTCTGCATCAGCTTTTCTCATCACTAACATTTCTTCCCAGAATATACTTTAACTCTGAACCCTGAGTACAGAGCCAATAAAAAGTCAATTCTCTACTTCTCAGCAAAATTCTTTTAAAAATGGAAAAAAGCCTATACCATCAGTTGACCCTCATTTATTTTCATTATTACACATCAATCTGTTCCCCCAACAGGGCTGCCTTGCCTGGACTTACTGTGAGAAGATGTGCCTAACTCTGCAGAGACTTGATGCACCAGGGTGGAGGGATACCCAGGGGATGCCACACCCTCTTAGAGGAGAAAAGTAGTGGAAGGAGATGGGGGAAGGGACCATGTAAGTGGGAATCTGGGGGAGAATAGTGATTGGGATATGAAAAATAATTAATTAATAAAGAACACTCCATTGTAATCATATTCTTAAAATGTCATTCATAGACACATCCTTGCTGTAGAAGAATGTTGAAATTGCTGTCACTTTGCTTTTTGGGCATTACTTAACAGAGACTTTAGCGTTCACCTCACCACATTCATTCAACTTTCTTTTTCCTACTCTCTACCTTCTCATGGGTAGTCCACCAACTCCTAGTAGCTCAAGTACCTGAAAGGCACCAGTCTTCAAACCCCAACACTTCTCTTGTTTTTGCTGGTTTTATCCCCCTCTGACGTAGATTTTAGACAGTGATGCTTTCCAAACACTAGCTTATTCTAAAATCTCTAATCTCCTGTGTCTGTAGGTATACCTTCAGTTGTACAATATGTGAACCCATCTATTACAAGGTAATCAGTATCCTATCTCCTTATTTGTTCCCAAAAGTTTCTCTTCTCTCTGTCCAAAATCCCTTCTCCTGCTTATTAAATACTAAATATCCACCCAACACTCATACTAAGCACCTAGCAGAAACTTAAATTTTCTCTTTTCTTCTCAGCTTCATATTCACAAAGGAGTAGCAATGCACTTATTAACAATGGTAAAAGTACTTTAGCACAGTGGCTGGACATAAAATTAACTCAAACACATCAGTAGCCTTCCTCTGCCCAAAAGATAAAAGGGATGAGAAAGGATTTAGGGAAATGACACCCTTCATAATAGTCACAAATAATATAAAATACCTTGCTGTGACTCTAACCAAGCAAGTGAAAGATCTGTATGACAAGAACTTCAAGTCTCTGAGAAAGAAATCGAAGATGATGTCAGAAGATGGAAAGATCTCCCATGCTTATGGATTGAAAAGATTAATATAGTAAAAATGGACATCTTGTCAAAAGCAATCTCCAGATTCAATGCAATCCCCATCAAAATTCCAACTCAATTCTTCATAGAGTTAGAGCAATTCTCAAGTTCATCTGGAAAACAAAAAATCCTATGATAACAAAAACGATTCTCAAAAATAAAAAAAAAATTCTGGGGGAAATCACCACCCCATATTTCAAGCTATACCATAGAGCAATAGTGATAAAAACTGCATGGTATTTGTCCACAAACAGGCAAGTAGATCACTGGAATAGACTTGAAGTCCCAGAAATGAACCCATACACCTACGGTCACTTGATCTATGACAAAGAAGCTAAAACTATTCAGTGGAAAAAAAGACAGCATTTTCAAGAAATTGTGCTGGTTCAACTGGCAGTGCAGTCTGCATGTAGAAGAATGCAAATTGATCCATACATATCTCCTTGCAAAAAGCTTAAGTCCAAGTGGATCAGGGATCTCCACATAAAACCAGATACACTGAATTTAATAGAAGAGAAAGTGGGGAACAGCCTCAAATACTTGGGCACATGGAAAAACTTCCTGAAGAGAACACCAATGGCTTATGCTTTAAGAGCAACAATAGACAAATGGGACCTTAAAAAATTGAAAGGACTCTGTAAAGCAGGGGACACTATCAATAGGACAAAATGTCAAACCACAGACTGGGAAAAGATCTTTATCAACTCTACATCCAATAGAGGGCTAATATCCAAAATATACAAAGAACTCAAGAAGGTATACCCCAGAGAACCAAATAACCCTATTAAAACATGGAGTACAGACCTAAATAGAGAAATCTCAACTGAAGAATATCAAGTGGCTGATAAACACTTAAAGAAATGTTCAATATCCTTAGTCACCAGGGAAATGAAGATCAAAAGGACCCTGAGATTCTACCTCACACCAGTCAGAATGGCTAAGATCAAAAATTCAGGTGACAGCAGATATTGGCGAGGATGTGAAGAAATAGGAACACTCCTCCATTGCTTGTGGAATTTCAAGCTGGTACAACCACTCTGGAAATCACTTTGGCAGATCCTCAGAAAATTGGACATAGTACTACCTGAGGACCCAGCTATGCCACTCTTGGGCATATACCCAGAAGATGCTCCAACATATAACAAGGATATATGTTCCACTATGTTCATAGAAGCGTTAATTATAATAGCCAGAAGCTGTAAATAACCCAGAAGTTCCTCAACAGAGGAACGGATATAGAGAATGAGGCACATATTAACAATGGAGTACTACGCAGCATTTAAAAATAACGACTTCATGAAATTTGCAGGCAAATGTATGTAACTAGAAAATATCATCCTGAGTAAGATAACCCAGACACAAAAGAACACACATGGTATGTACTCATTAATAATTGGATACAAACCCAAAAGCTCCCAATGCATGTGATACAACTTATAGACCATATGGAGCATAGAGGGAAGGAAGAACAGGGGGTGGATGCTTCAGCCTTGCATGGAGGGAGGGACAGGAAGATTGTGGGAGATGGAACAAAATGGGGACAAGGGAGGGGGAAAGGAGAAGGACATATGGATGGTAGTATCATAATCTGGAGGAGATGTGATTGAGGTACAGAGGGTCAGGAAATTGGATAAAAATAGGTAGCAGAGGGGATGAGGAACTGGGGATAGTCACTGGAGGGTTCCAAACACCAGGGAAAAGTGAGGCTCACAGAAGCAAATGGGATTGACTTTAGCTGTAATGTGCAGAGAAGAGGGAGATAGAACCCTTGCAGGCTACCTCCAGTGGATAGGCACAGCCCCTTGCTGAGGGATGGAGCCACCCACCCATCTTAAAATATATTTTAACTCAGAAATGTTCCTCTCCAAAGGAAGAACATGGACAAAAAAATGGAACAGAGCCTGGAGGAAGGGCCAATTGGGCAACAACCCCAACTGGGAAATACATCATGTCTTCAGACATCAAATCCAACACGGCTGCCAGAGTCAAGAGGGGCATATGCAGAAGAACCAAGTGTGGCAGTTTCTGTGGCGGTCCAGTCAGCAACTGAC
The DNA here is from genome assembly GCF_947179515.1 of Apodemus sylvaticus. Lineage (NCBI taxonomy): Eukaryota > Metazoa > Chordata > Mammalia > Rodentia > Muridae > Apodemus > Apodemus sylvaticus. The sequence goes on from NC_067483.1 coordinate 31,262,774, forward strand.
CAATGCAGAGGCTTAGAGCCAATCATCCAGCTGAACTAGGGAAGCCGGTAGAAGGACTGGAAGAACAGAGGGGGATTGCAACCCCATTGGAAGAACAGCATAGGATGGCCTGACCACCCAGTTGTCCCAGAGACTAGACCACCAACCAAGGAGTATGCCTAAAGGGATCTTTGGTTCCAGATATGTATGTAGCAGAGGATGGTCTTGTCAGACAGCAAGGGAGGGGAGGCCCTTGGTCCTGGGGAGGTTGGATGCCCCAGAATAGGAGGATGCTGGAGTGTGGGGACAGGAGAGTGTGGGAGGAGGAGGGCGGATGTAGGATGGGGGAGGTGGCAGAGGGTTAACCTGGAAGTATGATATCTTGAAAAGAGGGGGGGTTGCTGGAGGGAGTAAGCAGGAGGTGAGATACCATTTGAGATGTAAATGAATGGAGCAATTAGTATTAGTTAAAGAAAAAAATAGAAATCAGGATTAGCAAGCCATGAGGAGCATCCGCAGATCTAACAATAAAACAGAACAGAGTGAATAGTGTGCTACCCTGGCCTCTTTGCCAGCTCCTGCCTCCAGGTTCCTTCCCTGCTTAAGTTCCTGCCCTGACTCCCCTCAGTGATGAAATATAACTTGTTTGTATAAGAAGAGATGAACTCTGTCATCCCTAAAATGCATTCCATAATGGTGTTTTAATCACAACAGTAGAAACACTAAGGAAGAAAGGGTCTTTCTAGGTAGCACAGGCTGTATTGCCTTTGTAATTCTTCTGCAATAGCCTTTTGAATACTGAAATGCAAGGCATCTGTTATTACACACAACCTTTATTTGCTGTAATCCTAACAATAAAAAAGACAAGCAACTTTTGAAAGTCAAAAGCAAAGAACAAAAAAACTCACAATGGTAGTAGTGGCACAGAAAGATAGAACGAATCTATCCATTCATTTACCTTTCTTTCAAAATTCCCATTCATCCTTCATAATATATTTGACATTTTAGCTTCACTTCTACTCTTCAATACAATACTCTGATGAAAAGCAACTTATATGAGAGTTTGTTTCAGCCCACAATACCAGGTTATAGTCTGTCCCTGTGGGGGAAACTACAGTAGTAAGAGCTGAAACATTTGGTGACATCATATCCACAGTCAAGAGCAGGGAGAGAATGAGTTCATGAGTGCCTGAAGTCCAGCTAGCTTCCTCCACTATTCAGCACAAGATTTAAGACCAGAGATTTCTGGGCCCTCTTTCAGATAGGATTTTCCCACATCAATTAAGCAAACATTAAAATCCCTTCACAGGTGCCAATAGTCCAACCTGACTAAAAAAATGTCCTCACTGAAATTCCCTTTTCTGGTGATTCTAGATTGTGTGGCACTGACAGTTAAATCTAACCACTACATCTGATGCCTCTTATCTTTGATAAATTGATGTATGATATATCTGATACGTCCTATCATTTCTACTGCTGATGCCCTAGCTCAGGCCACCACCATTCCTTTCCCAGACTTCTGTAATACATCCCTAAAAGGTCCCTATTGTCCTTCTTGTCTGGGAGTCAATATTCAGCCTGCTTCATGCATTTATTCTTGAATCAGATCTCACTACTCACTTCCTCCTTAACAACTCCCCACATTTCCATGGAAACCAAAGACTTCTCCTTCAATATGCATCTACTAGATCTTTATATTCTGCCCTCTGATTGCTCAAAGTACTATTATACTCCTTTATGTTGCATATTGTGGAGCACAACTAAGGGTAATTTAGAGTATATGTACACTAGTAATAAGAACCACTAAATGCATATCATATCTTTTATCTAATAATTACCAGGAAGTTCCCTGCATGGAAGATCAATCAACTCTTTCAGCACATAAAGATGCAGAACACAGAAGGTACTCAATAGTCTGTGCTCAATAGTCTGTGTTTAAAAAATGAACTAAGAGACTTCAGTCCTCAGAGACACTTTCTGCAAGTATACAATGGCAAAAGCAGCACATTTATCCATAAGGTTTTTGATTCCTCACCTATATTGAGGTGAAATTGAAATCTTCAATTTCCTGTTAGGTATCTTTTAATTTACATATCTATTGGCATCCTGTCTCTTCTATTCTAATCTCAGCTTCCTGAAATCATGGATTTTTACTTCTCTTATTCAATGCTGAGTCTGTACTACTGAGAAAACTTGGCACCTTATATCTGCTTGGTCAGTACTTTTAGCCTGGCCTCTCTCAATGTATTGATACTACCAAGAGAAGCTGACATATCCAGCCCAGGGCTGTATACAGAAATACACTGTTCCTATTAACATTGTATAGTGGATAACTCCCACTGAACAGGGCACATGGTTTAGTGTGGAGTGACAGAGTATCCACTGCATTCTTGCTAACGCAGGTTGTGTGAAAGTCTCCATCTGTCCCCAGAGATCAATCACAGGCAATTGGTAAAAGGTCTTCATTCACAGCCTTGACACTGTTTTCCTTCCTTGTTGTTATCTTTTCTAATATTCAAGTCTTTCACCTTTGGTCCTTCACAGGCCTTTGTAGTAGCCATAGACTTGACTGTGCCACCACCACACCTCCATCACCTCTCTCTAATACTTACCTCTTACACTTCTTTTATCAGCTTGTATTGCTTTCTGATGAAAATGCTAACAAATTGTTAAACTTGAAGAGCAATTTAATGTGAGTGATCCAGTATTTAAAAGTCAGAAGATGCTTGATTGACTTAAGGTGTATTTACAACCTTTGAAAAGCCAAAGTCAGTAATGGGCCAGTAAAGAACCCTGGGTGGGGGCAGGAGATGCAGCTCAGCTGCTAGAGTGTTTGCTCAGCATATACAAAGCCCAGATTCCATCTCCACTACTGCATAAAATTTGATGTGACCATGTGTACTGGCTGGTTTTGTGTGTCAACTTGACACAGGCTGGAGTTATCACAGAGAAAGGAGCTTCAGTTGGGGAAGTGCCCCCATGAGATCTAGCTGTGGGGCATTTTCTCAATTAGTGATCAAGTGGGGAGGGCCACTTGTGGGTGGTACCACCTTTGGGCTGGTGCTCTTGGGTTCTATAAGAGAGCAGGCTGAGCAAGCCAGGGAAAGCAAGTCAGTAAGGAACATCCCTCCATCAGCTCCTGCTTCCTGACCTGCTTGAGTTCCAGTCCTGACTTCCTTTAGTGATGAACTGCAACATGGAAGTGTAAGCTCAATAAACCCTTTCCTCCCCAACCTGCTTCTTGGTCATGATGTTTGTGCAGGAATAGAAACCCTGACTAAGATACCATGCTTACATATCATCCTAGAACCTGAGAAGTAGAGACAGAAGGATTACGTGTTTAAGGTTTCCTTGGCTACATGAGTTCTAGGATTGCCCTATCCCATTACAAAAATCTCGGCGATAGAAGGGGAAGCATTTTGAGAACTGGCCTTTCTTATTTGGTAGTATGGACTCTGCAAGAGAAGTTGCCTGGAAGACTCCTTTAGATCACCTCCACTATACAGAAACTATTGTCTTGATGTCAGTCTTACCCTCTAAAAACCTAGAGAGAGAGAGAAAGGGAGAGAGAGAGAGAGAGAGAGAGAGAGAGAGAGAGAGAGAGAGAGAGGTATTCACCCATGTGTACAAATAGGACACCTAGAGCTCAGCATCAGATGTCTTCCTCTATCATTCTCCACATCATATTTTGTAAGATTTCTCCTGCTTTTTATTATGCATCTATGTGTCTCTGTGAGCGTATGTAAGTGTAGGTGACCCTGGAAGCCAGACAGGGTGTTGGATCTCCCAGACTGGAGTTGCAGATGGTTGTTATCTACCCAAAATATGTGCTTGGAACCAAACTTGAGTCCTTTACAATAATAGTATGAGCTCTTGAGCATGGAGTCACTTTTCTAATCTCTGGCCACCTTATATGTTGAGTCACTTGCTAACTGAATCTGCAGCTCACTGATTAAGCTAAAATGGCTGGCCAGTAAGCTCCACATTTCTATTTGTCCCTACCTCTCCAGAACTGGTATTGCAGATACAGTGACCATGCCTTGCCTTTTAATGGGTACTGAAATCAGAACTCAGATTTTCATGCTTGAACGGTAAGTACATTACTCCCTGGACCAACTCCTCAGACCAAGGATAAGATGATGTGGGTCCTACTGAACTGATAACCCTGCCCTTGAAAATGGTAGCTACCCCAAAGTAATAAATACATACAGCTGCAATAATAAATAAATAAATATAAATAAATAAATCAGAGTGGTTCCATTTGGAACCATGGAATTGTGAAATATTTCTTCAAAGGACAAAACTTACTCTCTGAAATCTTTTTACTTCCCCTGTTTGAATTTAAGTCAAATGGTTCTATTCTAGAAAGAAGAGAGAAAGACTTCCTGTATTTTAGATAGCTGAATGCCTAGAAGGCAGGCCATTTCTTTATAAATCCTTTGCTGCCTAGCCCTCTTTATCACTTTATCTAACTTATTTCTCATAAATGACAGAAAACGACTGAAAACCCACTTACCTGGCACACATCTCCCTCACAGAGGCCATAAGTAAAAGGGTGCAAATATTGTTCTCCCTGGGAGCACGTAATCTCCACCCTAGGTGCCCTTAGATGGACAGCGTGGTGATTCTGAAGCCCTGAAATCTGTCATCTTCAACTGCTATACCCACCGAGCAGCAGACTGCAGTTATGACTTCTCTCAGGGGCTGTCTTTCATCTCCAGCTGGGGATCCAATTTCCACTTATAAGATTTAACCTGGAAATTATCAGTGACAACAGCAGGGGGAGGACGAGCAGCTGATCTGGGAAGAACTGTGGGAGAAGCTGCCTGAGCCTGACGAGAGGCACAAAGGAAGGGTCCTCGAGGCAGACAGCTATGGAGGGTGTCTTTGCAAAAATGAACTACGATGTTCAGGAGTTCCAACTGCGAAGCACCCAGCAGCCTAGTAACAAATAAGTGTCTTGGCATGGCTATAGATAAGACAAGTGGGATTTAAAAAAAATGTCGTGTGCCAGGAGAACAGCAGCTGGGAGCTTTGATTAGGAGCTGTGGAGCAGGCAGAAAGAAGAAAACTATTGAAGAAAAAAAATCAAAGGAAGGGTGATAAACAGCAAAGAGTTCATGTGTTTTATGGGAGTGCTGATATAGGTCATTAGTCTCCAGATCTGAAATATTAACAACACAGGCTGGGGATTGAAAGGATGCATAATGAATGAAAAGTCAAAAACTTCTCCGCATCTCTGGCTGTAGGCCTTTTATTCGTTCAAGGAACATTTTTAAACTCCCAAGTCCCAGGCACTGGGCTAATTTGTGGAAGAATATTAAAGATCATCTGTTCCCTCTAAGAGATGAAATTCTGTGAACAGAAAATGTACCTGAAGAGCAAAAAAGAAAACTTGTGAGAGGAGCTGAGAGACAACGCAGTGAGGGAAGTGCTAGCCTTACGCTCGTGAGGAGCCAAGTTCCATGGGCAGATCCTATCCCAAATTAGCCAGATGTGGTAGCTTTCACCTGTAATTCCAGTATCAGGGAAAAAGATGGCAGGATCCCTGAGAGTCACTGGCCAGCCAGCCTACTTTATGTGACCAGTTCCGGGCCAATAAGGAACCCTGTTTCCAAAGCAAAGTGGGGGACTTGCTGGAGAGGTGGCTTGGTGATTAAGAAAGCTTGGTTTTCTTTCAAAAGATGAGTTGGATTTCTAGGACCTGCGTTGAATACCTCAGATCCAATCACAGAAAATCCGATGCATGCTCTGACCTCCGGGGACACCTGTATTTACACACACACACACACACACACACATGTGCACACACACACACACATATGCACACACAAGTGTACCCACAGAAAAAAGAAAAAGAATTTGTGATAGAATTTTGGATCCTAGTCTATTCTCCTAAATTCTGTGCCTCTTGCATTCCCGAGAGATAGATGCTAGCCCGTTGGTAATTGCTCTTCACATATTTGCCTTGTCAGATTTCCATAGCACCCTAGGAGTGTTGTGCTGCTCCATGACTGAGCTGGCCACACACTTAGGAGATGCTCTGAGAGAAGCAAACATGCCAGCCAGGAAAGGCTACAGACCCTGGGCTTTGAACACTGTGTGGGTACAGGATGCTTGTCTCTCTTCAACACCATTTTCTCTCTGCACACACTCGGCCAAAATGGCATCTGATGTTTCCATGGTGAACTTGTGGTTCCGGCTTTCCTTTCTCATGTTTTACATCTCACCAAAGTGACCACTTCACATGTCCTTTTAAGAACTCTTTGGGGAGATGGCGAACTCAGATATTCATTTGTGATGGAGATATTTTCTTCTTTCTCTTTTTCCCATGTGTGTGTGTGCCCATATTTATGTGTGCATATATGCATGTCTGAGTGTGCACAAGGGGGGTTAAGGTGGATGTCAGAAATCATCCTCTTTTGCCCTTCCACCTTATTCATTGAGGCAGGGTCTCTTAGTTAAAACCAGAGCTTGTCTATATAGCTATTCTCTTGAGCCACTTTACTCTGAGGAACTCCTGTCTCACCTTTGGAGGCTGGAATTTCAAAAGGATCATTATGGACACCTGACATTTATGTGGTGACTGAGAAGCTCAACTCTGATGTCCACACTTGTGCACTCAATGTTCTAACCACTGACTGAGCAATCTTTGCAGTCTCCAGTTTAGAAAAAATTTAAAAGCATTCTCCAGACTCATTAAATGTTAATACGTGCCACATTCTAGCCTTAAGAGCTAAGAGTAAATTTGAAAAAAAAAAACCAAGACCACACAAAAGACTTCACCAAATCATCAGGGCTGTAACTAGAAAGAAGAAAGGAATTAAGGCAGGGGGAAAAAAATCACATCATTCTCCAGGAAAGTTCCACAGGGAGTTCCAGGGGATAAAGCAGAATTGCCCATCCATCAGGGGGACCCAGGCTAGGACCCTCCTTATTGGCTGCAGCTGCGTTTCTAAAACTATGGGGCAGCCATGAAATTCAAGTCCACTGTCTGTGTCGGAGTTCATCAATTGAAAGGCCACTGGCCATGGATGCCTGCCTGGAGCTCAAAGGGAAGGGCTCCCAGTTGGAAGCTTCCAGCCCAGGCCACTAGGAGGCAGCAGAGTACCTGGGAAAGAAACACATCCATTAACACTGTGGGTCTTTATTATCTGCTGACATGAGTCTGTTATTCTGCTAGAGCTGCAAATGTAGCATAGAATTAAAAAAAAATAAATATCACCATTAAAGAATATATAGGCTCACTAGAGACAAAAGATTTAAAAAAATCTAGAGTCAAAGTTCTCAAGGGTAGGATGGGATGGGGAAAGATCTAGAGACAGGGGCCCTACGATTTGTTTTAGTAATAGAAAAGAAGGGGTATAAGAAAGCATCCCGGACCATGTGCATTTTGAAACAGTCTTTATAACTGTGATAAGATGGAGAAGAAGGTTGCTGGAGGGGCTCAAAAGCCCAGATCAAAAAACAAAAAACAAAAAACAAGCAAACAAACAAAAATGACAGGGAATATAGGATAGGGGAGGCCAAATTGTGGGAATACCAGCTGGACTTCATAAAAAAAAGATGGTGTCCACATCTGTTATAACATAGAGATCTGGGGAGGCAGTCAGCACTAACCTGCCATAATCGCTGTGTTTAAGGAAGAATTGTTTGTTGCTACATAAAAGATCTCAGAGATGAGGGTGAGAGAAGTAATTAATTGATTGATTCAGGAAGAATAGGCCCAAATTGAGAGATCATTTGAACCACCCCTCACTTGGTGTCTACAAGATCAGGCACAGGTGACACAAAGAGAGAGATTGTCTCTGAACTTGACTGTATCACAGCTTCTCAGCAGGGGACACAGACAACTATCAGAAATTTCAATATGGGGTAATGTATCCATCAGCCTTCAACAGAAAAAGTCATGGCTTGCAGGAAGACTCTGAATAGTGTTGAGATTTCAGAAAAACAGATGTTCCGATGAGGAAAGGCACTAGGGATGCCTCAAAGCAAAGGGCAGCCTGTTGCAGCCCTGGAGATGGCGGAGGGCCTGGCTCATGCACACACTGTGAAGAAAGTCCTCAGAATTTTTTTTCCTTTTTTTTTTTAAATTTATTTATTTATTTTTGTTTACATTGCAAATGATTTCCCCTTTTCTGGGTCCCCACTCCCCGCAAGTCCCATAAGCCCTCTTCCGTCCCCGTATTCTTCCATCTACCCCTTCCCACTTCCCTGTTCTGGAATTCCCCTATACTCTTGCACTGAGTCTTTCCAGAACCAGGGCCCACTCCTCCATTCTTTTTGGACATCATTTAATTTGTGGATTATGTCCTGGGTATTCAAAGTTTCTAGGCTAATATCCACTTATCAGTGAGTGCATACCATGATTGATCTATTAAGACTGGGTTACCTCACTTAGTATGATGTTCTCCAGCTCCATCCATTTGTCTAAGAATTTCATGAATTCATTGTTTCTAATGGCTGAATAGTACTCCATTGTATAAATATACCACATTTTTTGTATCCATTCCTCCGTTGAAGGACATCTAGGTTCTTTCCAGCTTCTGGCTACTACAAATAGGGCTGCTATAAACATAGTGGAGCATGTGTCCTTATTGCATGCTGAAGAATCCTCTGGATATATGCCCAGTAGTGGTATAACAGGGTCCTCGGGAAGTGACATGCCCAGTTTTCTGAGGAACCGCCAGACTGATTTCCAACGTGTTTGCACCATCTCGTAATCCCACCAGCAGTGGAGGAGTGTTCCTCTTTCTCCACATCCTCGCCAACACCTGCTGTCTCCTGAGTTTTTGACCTTAGCCATTCTGACTGGTGTGAGGTAAAATCTCAGGATTGTTTTGATTTGCATTTCCCTAATGATTAATGATGTTGAACATTTCTTAAGGTGTTTCTCAGCTCTCCGAAGTTCTTCATGTGAAAATTCTTTGTTTAGCTCCATACCCCATTTTTAATGGGGTTATTTTGATATCTGGGTTCTACTTTCTTGAGTTCTTTGTATATATTAGATATTAGCCCTCTGTCGGATTTAGGGTTGGTGAAGATTCTTTCCCAGTCTGTTGGTTGATGTTTTGTCCTTTTGACGGTGTCCTTTGCCTTACAGAAACTTTGTAGTTTTATGAGGTCCCATTTGTCAATTCTTGATCTTAGAGCATAAGCTATTGGTGTTCTATTCAGGAATTTTTCCCCTGTGCCCATGTCCTCCAGGGTCTTCCCCAGTTTTTTTTCAATTAGTTTCAGTGTGTCAGGTTTTATGTGGAGGTCCTTGATCCATTTGGAGTTGAGCTTGGTACAAGGAGATAAGAATGTATTTGCTGTCTGCAGGGACACAAAAGGATCCAAGTCCTCAGAATTAAGGCATAGATGGGATTGTAGGTAGCTCACCTGGTAAAAACATTTGCTGCTGAGCTTGAAGATCTACATCCAGTCCTTGGGGCCCACATGGATGGACAGAAAGAACAAGTTCTCCTCTCACCTACATGAATGTTCAAGTCATATGCACAACTGCACAATTGTTTGTGTGTGCGCTTGCATGCATACATGCATGCACACAATAAACATGTGCATACATAAACACATAAATACATAAATAAATGCAATAAACTTTTAAAAGAATATGCACATTACATGCACTAATTCTGCTCTACCCTCTGGCCCTGTTCCTTATTTGTTGTGTTAACTTAAACATTTGCTTGTCCTCTGTGTATCTCAGTTTTCCCATCTGTAAGTCAGAGTAAGTAATGACATATATTCCTAAGGTAATTTCAAGAGTAAATGAGGCAGCATTCATATTACATATATACATAATGTATATATATATATATATATATATATATATATATATATATATATATATTGATAATATGATACATACATATATAATCCTGAAAACTTTACTTAGCAAATACATCATAAAGGTGACATAGCTGAAGTCTTTAAAGCAAGTCTGAGCAAAAGGCCCTCTGACCATGATAAGGGTTGTGATGGTATAATAATGTTGAAGAAACTGAGCTGCCACATCTGGTATAATGGATCCAAGAACTCAGCATCCAACTTTCCTCACTCTGCCTGCCCACTGTCTTAAAACACACTCACTCCAACCTGTCTGCAGACATCAATCTCATGCAATCCAATAACATTTCTACTTCTGTTCAGTGAGACTTTGTTATGATGCTACAGTTCTCACAGAATCCTCACAGTAACCCTGAAATTTTCCCTTGAGCTTGCTATTCTCTATCTGTCCTGGGGCTCTGTTTGCTATCCTGTCATACACAACTAGCTAGTCTAAGACCTCATATCAGCAGTGGTCCTTAGGATGTGATTTTCAAATTCTTTCTGCCAGATATAGATACCAACAGGAGGTAGGTTGGGAGGAAGAAATCTAAGTCAGTGAATGTCATCCATCACCAGTGCCCCCTGAGGATTCAAAGCAAATCTCTAACTCTGTTCTCCAGTAGAGGGTCTTTTAACGTCTTCTACATCTGTGGGTTAAGCAGCCTTAGAGTCCAGGTGGCCATTGCCAATGAAGTTAGAATATAATTGCAGAAAGCTCTTCAGCATCTCAAAAGCTGACTACCTTTGTTATCCGTGCAATAAATACCACCAATATGAATTGAAAACCTCCATCTGTCTCAGAGTTTCAGACATAATATACAAGTACCCCAGGTAGTGAAGTGGCACCAGCTGAAACAAAAAACACTCCGAGTTTCGAGTGGAAAAACCTGTCCCCTGGATTGAAATACAATGAATTCAAGATGGGCTGAGCTTTCTTGTAGGTGAAGCCAGAATTGATGCATAAATGATAAACAACATCTGTGCTTCACCTGTGTGGAATGTCAAATGAGCACAGCAAGGGGAATTAGGGGAAGAATGGCAGGCTTCATAGAGTGAACAAAACAGGGGCTAGGGCTTTAAAGAAGAGGGAGAAGATGCAAGAATTCACATGCTTGCGAACATATCACACAGAAAATAAAACAACCACGGATGGTTCTTTAGATCCCCTGTGTGAGATTACCTCAGTTGTTCTTGAGAAGACCATTAGGGGACTCACTAGTTAGCTCAGCCAAAAAAGGCGATTGCACGTAAGCCTGACAACTGGAATAATTTCAAGGATCCACGTGATGGACAAAGAGAGTACACTATACAAGTTGTCCTCTGAGCACACATAACATGGCACACTTGCCCACACATGTACATATACTACATACATATACATGTGCGGGGAAAAAAATAAATAAGTGAATGGATGAATGAATGCATGCAAGTCATAAAGGTGTTCATGGGCATCATGGCTAATACTGATTGTCAACACCACAGGATCTAGAATCAATAATGAGACAAACTTGGTCCAGTGACTATGAGATAATTTCCAGATTGAATTAATTGATGTGAAAAGACACACTAAATGTAAAAAAGCTGACCTGTGATGGTTTGAATAGGAATGCCCCCCCTAGGCTCATATATTTGAATGCTTGGTCACTAGAGAGTGGTGCTATCTGGAGGGATTAAGAGGTGTGACCTTACTGGATGAAGTGTGACACTGAGGGTCTTGGAGTTTCAAAAGCTCAAATTAGGCCAAGTGTCTTTCTCTCTCTTCCTGTTGCCTAAGTATGGGGATGAAGAACTGTCAACATCTCTGGCACCATGCCTGCATGTGTCCCACTGTGTTCCTCACCATGACAATAATGGACCGAACCTCTAAAATTGCAAGCAAGCCCCAAATTAAATGCTTTCTTTATGAGTTATTGTGATCATGGTGTCTCTTCACAGCAACGGAACACTGACTAAGACAGAAACTGTTCTTAAATCATTTTTACCAGATACTTTGCCATAGCAGTGACATAGTTGCACTAGCAATTGGACACTGCTTTTCAATGAATTCAATTATGCTTCCCTTCAGTTCTCTACCATGTAAAATGGGTAAAACTGGAGCAGATGGGTAAAACTTGCAGCTCACTGCTTGAGTGACTGAGTCTTGAGGCTAAAGTTTCTTTTTTGGACCCAGAATGACTTATCACTTAAGACATGATGATCCTATGAGGGAATCTAAGAGACTACATATCTGTCCGATGTTTCTAGACCCATGATGCCCACAGAGGCACAGTGATATATATATGTAGGCTGTCCAAAAGTAAAAGCAAAACTAAAATTTAATTTTAACATATTAATGTTTAGTAGATCAGCATGTAAGTCAATTATCATTAAGTATATTATTTAATGTACTGATATAAATACAGATCATTAAACTTATATAATCAATGTTAGCTTACTTTATCAATTAATATATTAATATACTATGATATATGTTTATATTACATACAAAGTAACAAATAGTAAGTTGATTATCCAAAAGTTTTCTCACATGTTAAAATTAATTTTAATATGTAGAGCTTACATATGAATAATATATTTAACTTAATATACTTAACATATCATTTTAACACATAATAAAATTTTAAGGTATTTGTGAAATATTTTTACATTAAGCTTTTATACTGCCTTTAAAATCAGTATATAATTTTATAGCTAAATGTATTTATCTGCTCATAATGGCTGCATTTAAAGGACTCAACAGCCCCAAGACATAATGTGATTTCTAGCAATGAAGTTCTCAACTTATTTGTCAAAATCTCCTCAATAATGACTTGACCAGATTGTCCCTGTCCTTTTTGGTGCACATGTAAGCATGTTTAGTGTCGACTATGGTTTCTGGAAGAAAGAACCTGTTCTCTCTCTCTCTCTCTCTGTCTCTCTGTCTCTGTCTCTCTGTCTCTCTCTCTCTCTCTCTCTCTCTCTCTCTCTGTGTGTGTGTGTGTGTGTAGAGTGTTCTGGCCGTAACTCTCCATATGCCTTATGATTTAATTAATTAGAAAATGAGTAAACAGAAGAATGGCTAAGCACCACTGCGGGTGTTTACTCAGAGGCATTCGGAAGCTACCTCCTCTAAGTAGCATCATTAGCTCCTGCAGGGAGGAGGGAAGCTCAGAAGACAAGGAAGATCATAGCATTTGGAAGGCTTAGGAAGCCTCCCAAGGCCTTCCCTAACGTTGAGTAGGGGACATTCTGCAGAGAAGCTGCTTGCCAGGCAGACCTACCCCTCAGGGGTGTGACTTTTAGGAGTCATCTGGATAGGACGTTGTATTCCAGTGACGCGGCTGCTGTGTCAGCTGTGCTCCTCCTATGAGGAGACTTGGTCCACTCCAGTGGAATCACTTCTCGGTTCTGTTGTCAGTATACTTTCCAGGGTGAAGAGATGCTTCTGATTGCCTCCCCGGGAAATGTCTGACGGGAAAAGGAAGTAAGGCAGATGGACAAGCAATCCTGCAAGTAAACGATGAATAAAGACCTGCTGGGCTCGCCCCACCAAGACTGAAGCCCAAAGACCACAGCAAGGACGTGCCCAAGTCCCGGGCACACAGACCCATGGCAAGAGTGTGGTTCTGGACCCTTCATGGGACTTCCTCTTGCCTCCTCTTCACTTTTGTCACCTTAGCTTCTTCCTCTGGAAGAAGATGCTGGTTTTGGTTAAAGTGAAAAACAGATTCTTAGGTATTTTTGAAGGCAAAGATGATTCACGATTTTCTAATTTGAGAGATACTACGATAAATTCAGTTATAGTCTTTTAATTAGATTTTTCTACAACAGCTTAATGGCTTTAACCTGGATGTTTAGTCTTCCCCATCTATCTTAACCTCAGAAAAAGATAAGAATATTATTTTTTTTCTCCTCAGCTTTTAGTACACCCATGCATCTTTTCTTAAATCTGTAAGAAGTGCCTGCATGCCTGTGTTCTGAGGTCATTCTCTATCTGACTGCCTACGGCATTTGCCACCACCGTTTTAGGCTCTTTCTACAATCTTTGCATTCCAGTTCTGTTATGCTTTGTCATTCTCTGGACACGGAGATCTTCTTACACTAGGCATGCTTAAGTTTATCCCTTCCCACAAGAAATCTCTCGTCCACTTCTCTTCTGATTCCCCCTTAAGGACCACTTTCCCTTTAAATTCCCTCTCTATAACCTGGCTGGCTTTCATCACTACTGCATCTCAGCAACCTTTTTAAATGTGCTTAGCAGGTGAGAACTTTGTCTTCTACGCTCTTCGTTTTAACTGCCTGGTAACGAATAATAATGACAGTACCTACATTGGCAAAGTAGACTTTAAGTTCCAGATACTGTGTCAGGTGTCTTTTAAAATGAAGACCATATTGTTTTAAGGATCTCTGGTAGAATCCAATCGGCAGAATAGGCAGATACTGTTACCATCTCCTGATGCTCAGTTTCTGGAAGTCACTGCTGAGACTCTCTCCACAGAAACTTTGATACACCAGACCCCTGCATGTCTGACTCTTAATCACTGAACAAGGGAGAGAAAAGTATTTTGCAGATGTTTTGACCTCTAGAGATGCTACTGAGATGTTCAGGCTGCAAAGACCCTCCTGTGATAGTCAATGATTTTAGAGCTGTAATAACTTCATTAATTCTTTGAAGATTTCATAATGCATACAATGTATTTTGATCATCTTCAGTCCTTCCCCATTCCTATCTCAGATCAACTTCCTCCTGAGATGGCTATTTATTACTGTCACCTTGATGACATCTGTGATTAACTAAAACTGTAGCAGCTGGATACAGCTGTGAAGGATTTTTCTGATTCAATCATTTGAAATGGAAAGACCCACTTTTTTATTAGATATTTTCTTTATTTTCATCTCAAATTTTATCCCCTTTCCAGGTTTCCCCTCCAAAAATACCTTATCCCATCCCCCCTTCCCTCTGCTCAGCAACCCACCCACTCCTGCTTCCTTGTCCCAGCATTCCTCTATACTGGGGCCAAGGGCCTCTCCTCCCTTTGATGTCCAACAAGGCCATCCTCTGCTATATATGCAGCTGGAGCTATGGGTCCCTCTGTGTGTACTCTTTGGTTGGTGGTTTAGTCCATGGGAGCTCTGGGGATACTGGTTGGTTCATATTGTTTTTCCTCCTATGGGGCTGCAAACTCCTTCAGCTCCTTGTGTCCATTGGATCTTGGGGTGGAAAACTGTACAGTTAATCAGGGCTCTACCTACTGTTGGAGGCCTATATAAAGGACAGTGAAAAAGGAAGCTGGCTCTCCTTGCCTGCTTCTTGTCTGTCTTGCTAGCAGGTTCATTCCTTCATTGGCATTAGAGCCTACTTCTCTGGAATTCTGGAGTCTAGCAAAGACCAACAGTGTCACTGAACCTTATGAACTGAACAGCTACTGCATTCTTGAACTTCTGTTGGTAAACAGCTATTGTTGGACTAGCTGTATCATCATTGTAATAAATCTCATATACATATATATGTATATATGAGATGTAGATATAAATTATATATAGATATGACTAAAAACAAGGGTGAAGTCAGATCAAAAGACAAAAGACAAACATATGTTATCACAGCTATTGATACTATATCTCGTTTGCATTGGGTTTCATTTGTTTTCCCTTTTTAACCCCACAGAAAATTTCCTTAACCTTATACCAATAAAACTAAGTTTCGAAGCAACTCTATACAAAGGAAATAAAAGAGACTCTATTGATTAGCATGCATGCCACACAAACCCTAAAACCCGTACCCTCTGAAAAATGATAGAGATTTACAAACAGTTTCTGCTTTTTTCAGTCTGTGGGCACAGAAGTCTCTTTTGCTCCAGTGTGGTGACTCAGGCTGAACCCCGACCTGGGACTGCCCTCCGCAGCTCACTTGCCATCCTCCCTTGAGGAAAGGAACTGAGAATTGAGTTAGCAATTGCTCATGCCTCTATGAAACTTCTGCAAATACAGAGCATGGAGTATAGAGACCTTCAAAGTGCATGGCTATAACACATGGAGAGTGCCCCACAACTGCCTGGATACCAGAGTGTCACTCAGGACCCTGGTTCACCATATTTCTTCATGAGTGTCCTCCTCCTGTATCCTTCTACTTTCCTTTATAATGTAACAAACCAGCTGATGAACATAGCTCCTTCCTTCAGTTCAGTGCACTCCAGTAAATATTGAACCTGAGAAGGCGGGTATGAGAAGCTCTGATTTATAGCTTATTGATCAGAAGTAAGGGATTATCCTGATTTATACATAGCCTTTAAAGTGGGGTCCTCGTCTACATAGGTCACCAACAGCCCCACAGGTCTCAGGAAGAATATATTCTTTCCTTAGTGTGATGAGGTGCTCAGGGGGATTTAGCTATGTGATGGGATTGGATTGTGTTGTAAAAGCTATACTAACTGTGCTTGGAGGATGGATTGTAGGGGCAAGAGTACAAGCAGGAATAAAGCACAGGAATGTAAAGTAAAACTCCTTTATCTCATGTCACTCAATACCGGGGATACTTTTTCCTGTACTGACCAGCATTCTGATTGTCTGTTTGAGTGTGTGTGTGTGTGTGTGTGTGTGTGTGTGTGATGCATGAGTTTATGCATATATTTTTACATGTGTATGCATGTATGTAGTGCAGCTTCATGTGCATAGGTGTACACATTCATGTGGAGGCCATTGGTTGATATATGATGTCTTCCTCAATTGCTGTCCACTTTTTGCTGAGGTATGGTTTTTCAATGAACCCAGAGCTCTCCACTTAGGGTACTTTAGCTAGCCAGTTTGCCTTGAGAAGCCTGTGTTTCTGTCTTCTAAGCACCACTAGTATTATAGGTTTCCCACAAAGCCATCCATCTAAGAAATTTCGGAGAATCCAAATTCTGACTTCCATGACTACATGGCAAATGCTGAATCCACTGAGTCATCCCTCCAGCCCCATTGTCCAATTTTATGACAACACTTGGCTATCATAACATTAAATTCAGTTCGTACACATCTATATAAAGTTAACATGAGGTCCTGGAAATCAACAAATGGTTGCCACTTCAGAAAATAGCCACATGCCTGGGCCTCGTGTAAGTTTGACTGACTGGCTGTAATACAATGGGTATTCCATAACTCAATCATTAGGTTTAATGATTAAGATAAGGCACAGGGATCAAAGAAAGACCTACTTTAGTTTCATTGTCTGTTATATAAGGCATAGGATAAAGAACACAGATGAGTATAGGCATAAAGAACCACAGGACAAAGGTTCTGAGCACACGTTTCCTGTGAAGTGCCCTTGTATCACTCTCCCAAAACTTGAAGGTATCCATTTGGAAACAGGTTTCAATTAGACAGCTTGATATAGAGTTCTTCTGGGATTGGTCCTATTTATTTATTTACAAGCTATATTTTTAAATCAACTTTTATTGTAACACAACCACACCTTATTTTTTTAACATATACCCAGACTTTTGGAGATACAATGGCAAAGTTGAGTGGATTCCTGGATGGCTTATTACTGTTACATTTTAGTTAGTTGTGTGTGTGTGTGTGTGTGTGTGTGTGTGTGTGTGTGTGATGAAGGTGACCCATTACTCTGTGCTTTATGACTGTTGCTGTTGTTGATGGTTCTATGACTCCTATATCAATGCCTGAGGTGAACCTGTGTGTTAGTGCAGCCTCATATATGTTTTTGTCCTCTTAGTTTGTTAGAGAGTAAGCTTCTGATAGGCAAAGGGAAAAGTTGTTCTTTTTAATTTTTATGAACTGCACTCATCAACTCAGCCCCTGGCATCTAGAATGATGCCTATCAAAGGATCAAAATGCATTTGTTTCATTAGAACAAAGGACACGAAGATGTGTGTAGGTGTGAATGCAAATGAATCGGACTCCAAGGAGCCAGCTACCTCCTAAGGCTCTTCTGAGTGAAGCCAGGAAAGCAGCAGACCAGCTGGGACCAAAGCAATTGCTGAGTCGTCACTCCTCCATCCTGAGGAGGGGAAAACGGAGAGTTCAGGCCAGGCATGTTTAAGAGCAGCTCTGAACAAATAAAAGTTAACAGCCCGTGTGGGAGAGGAGTTTGCCTTGCTTAATGACTTGGCAGCAGAGTAGTGTGGGAATGTTTGAAGAGATGGAGACCTTATCTTTTGTCAACTCCCTGTTACCAGGGCTCAGAGCAGCCACCAAGAATATGTCTGCAGAGCAGCAAACATAGTCTTAGCCACCAGGAGGCAGAAGGAAGCAGTGGTACAAAATGGAGAAACAAATCATCCTCAATAGACTGTTAGGATGGATGAAATCTAATCAGAAAGAGAGAAAGTTAAAGTCTAGGGGATGGCTCCGTTTGGAAAATGACTGACTTGCAAGCATGGAGTCCTGAGTTCAATTCCCAGCACGTGCATGCACACACACACACACACACACACACACACACACACAAAGCCTGTAATCCCAGCAGAGACAGGAGGAAGATGGCTGGGCTCCCCAGGCTTTCCTGGCTGGGCTCTCTGGTAGGTTACTCTTGATGAACTGGTAAGCTCCAGGCTCAGAGAGAGTAATAGAGCAAAACACTAAGTCACCAGACGTCAACTCCTTGCCACCACAGATATATACATGTTCACTTACACAAATGTATATGCACACATATACATGTTCACCTTCAAGTACACACATGTAGGAAATGAAATGAACTGGTTTTTTCTACTATCTTTTTTTCTTCTCCTTTTTCTCTTTTCTCTTCCTCCTTCTCCTCTTCTCCCCTTCTCTCGGGAGCTGAGAGTCACTGAGAACATGGACTGTGTGAACCTTCCCTAGGCTTAAGAAATTAGCCACTGGGCAGTTGGCGTCTGGTGGATGAGAACTCATCCTGTACTGAACTCTGCGAGGAAATAAGACATTGCAGTTCTAAGCGACTGCAGAAAACAGGGAGCAAAGGGAAGACCGGTTGAGTTTGCATTCACTCTTTCTATAAAAGGAAATGCCTCATAATGCTGAGAAAATGAAAACTTTATTTTCTAACGAGTGAATTTTAACCATTAGCACTACTATTCCCATGTATGGTTTCCTCGGTTGGAAATGGAAACAGCCTTTTGCTGAACTAGCCTGGTCTATTTAGAGAAATCACACTCTGAATGGTTTTCTATTAACTTGGAAGAGCCACAATTCTCTAGAGCAAAACCACCACTTACTTATATGAAACCAGGAATTTATTTTTCCTTTTTTTTTTTTTCACACATTTTGGAGAATAAAACGTTGAGCCAGGAGACACCTCGAAGACTCTCGACTTGAGCATGGAAGGACAAACACAGACTTTGCTAAGAGTCTTGGCATTAGAATATTCAGATAGGGAGCAGAGTGTCAGTCATAATGAGTCACAAGGAAATAAAGTTCTTAGCCACACATCAGAACCTGCACATCCTGGGCTGTTTTTTAAACAAGTTATTTTTCTTGTTTTCAACTCTTATTCACTACTACTTTATACATGAGAAAACTCGTTTTCTCTAGCTAAGTTGACAGCCCAGGGTGATACCGCCAGCAAAAACTGGAGCCAGTTGTATTTGAAAAGGCTTTGATGCCTCTGATTAGAGGTAAGGAAGACAGAGCCTATGTTGCTCAGTGGTATAGACATAGCTAGGGAGACTTCAAGGCTAAGCACTGCATAAGGCTTGCCTGTATAAATGCAGGTCTGTTTCATTATCAAATACCATGCTCTCCCACACTCAGTCTTCTGGGAAGGTAGAAGTAACCTTCTATGTGCTGGGTTTTGTGGAGAAACCTGTCAGATCCTTCCCCACCAGAGAAGCTGCATCTATATAAATAAAACATCCACAAGCAAGGGCTGGAGAGATGGCAAATGTATGAGCCTGTCCTGCTCCTGAAGAGAACTTGAATTTGATTTCTGGCACCCACTTCTGCTCACAGCTGCCTGCAACTCAAACTCCAAGGAATCCGACTCTCTCCTCTGGCCTCACTAGGTATCTGTACTCATATGCACAAAATCACATAGAATATAGATAATTTAAAATAAAATTTTAGTTATTTTTTTTAAGGAGAAAGCTCTAAAGATACTTTTCCTTTGTGAGGCAACAACTGGTTTCTTTTGAAAGCCTCCAGCAAAGACCCCTTCTCTCTAATATTTTGCCTTTCTTACCAAAACTGGTATTGGAATACTTCAATAATTAAAATTAAAATTTCATAATCACACTTCAAATTATGATTGATTCCCAATTTTGTATATTTTAAGTCATTTTTCTCCGACCACAATTTTTCATGATCTACTTGCTCAGTGGGTGCTATAAACACATTTTGCCATAAAATTCTGTAAGCTTGAAAGTACTTTTAAAAATATATATGTATAAGTTTGTTCTGTGGCCTCCAGGAATACATGTAACTGTGCAGTCACACAAACATCAGTACATATGTACACACACACAAACATACACAGGGAGAGAGAGACAGAGACAGAGACAGAGAGAGAACATTATCAACCAGAGAAATTGGTTAAGAGATAACCAAATGGTTAAGAGATAATTTTTATTATTAATTTATTGTTCAATTAAAAATCTGCTTAATTTTGCCCTCTAGCCACTCACCACTCTTAGATACCCTCCCTCCAATTCCTCCTGTACCCCCTCATTCTCACATTCACAGTCTCAATTTCTTTTTTTTGTTTGTTTTTGCTTTTTTAACGCTACCTTACCTTTGCATGTTTTTAATATCCTTGCTACAAAATCTCTCAGATAATTCTTTTTTTATTTTTTTATTTTTATTTTTATTTTATTTATTTTCTATATTCTTTGTTTACATTCTAAATCTTTCCCCTTTCTCAGTCCCCCCCATATGTCCCATAAGTCCTCTTCTCTCCATCCATTCTCCTATCTTTCCCCCTCCCTTTTCTCTGTCCTGGTACTCCCCTACAATGCTGGATCAAGCCTTTCCAGGATTAGGGCCCTCTTCTTCCTTCTCTATTATATGTGTGTATATGTTTCTCTCTCTATCTATCTACCTATCTCTCTCTATCTATCTATCTATCTATCTATCTATCTATTTATCTCTATCTCTATTTCTATCTCTGTGTGTGTGAGTTTGATGTGTGTGTGTGTGTGTGTGTGTATGTGTGTGCACGCATGTGAAGGTGTACACAGATGTCCCTAGGAAAGAAGCCAGAACAGGATTTGAAGTTTCAGATGCTTGTGCCTCACATGGCCCTAGGAACCAAAGTTGCATCCTCCAGAAGAGTAGCAATTAGTTTTAACCTCTGTACCATCTCTCTAGGATCACACCAGGTATTTAAAACCATGTCTAATATGACTTATTATGCATGTATCATAGTGTCCTCAATGTGGAATAGTCAATGTTATCATGTTTGTTCAAAATTTTCCAGGCTATCAGAATATATTTAACTTGGTAATTCTTGAAAATAAGTACTGAGCTTCCAATTGCTTCCTTTCTGTTAAACTCTGAGTAGATGACAACCATCTGTCTCGAATTTTTTTTCTGAGACAGTTCTAATTACATCTATTCTATGCCATTGGCCTTCAGAACCATCACATTGTCCCAGATATGTCAGTATCACAGTGTCAAAACTATTCTTATTAGATACTTCACATTAGCAAACAACATGAAAGTCCTTTTATCAGATTGCTTTGGATTCTTTTATTTGGAAAATATGATCTCTGTTTCAGCCCTATAAAAATCTGGATCGGTGAATTTTCTTTTATATTATCTTATTTTTAAGTGTCTGTGTGTGTGTGTGTGTGTGTAGGAATGAGTGCAGGAATTTATGGAGATCAATAAAGGATGTTGGATCCTTTGAGTAGGTTCTGGGAACCAAACTCAGTTCTGCTATAAGAATAACAAGCAGTTTCACTCTCTGAGCCATCTCCCCAGCTCTTATGGATCTGATTTTACAAATATTTTTCACCTGTGTTCTATCACTAGTATTGGACTTCAGAAGTACAAAGATTGGAATATATAATGTACTGATCATGTATAGGTGATGAACTGAAACCATTTGGAATTACTACCTGCAAAATGGGATCAATATCATCATCACATTATGAATATACAGTTACTGTTCTCAGTGATTTATCACTATGGTGATTCCACTATGTTTTGTAAGACTGCATCTAGCACTGAAGGGCTTTAATCTTGTCTCATTCTACAAATCACACAAGTCACACAATAATGACTTAAAGACAGTCTTCTCTGTACTAGGTATAAGAAATAAAAACATAATGCTCTATTTTTAAGATGAACATGCCATAGATATACTTACCCAACCAAGTTACAAATAAGCATGCCCTAGGTCCTTGTCCTAATAGCCTGAGCATGCTTGCTGTGGCTCCCTAACTACCTCCACTCAAACCAGAAACTGAGCTCAGAGTTGAACAGCCTGCACAGACCCCAAAACTCATCCATCTTTAAGGTTCCTAAGTAAATAGGATTTTGGAGGAGGAATAAACTAGCAAGATAGCCTTCACATATATATGAGTGAGGGTTCAGGAGAACACCCAGACAGATGAGTTCGAAGCAAGGAGTTATTAGCAGCGTAGATACACAAACAGAAGCAGTAGCACTCTTGGGGCTCCAAGTGAAGTTTGGTCCTCACCACTGGAGAGAAGCAGCCTGAGGGGAGCCCTAAAGAGAGATCTTAGAGGCCATGTGATAGAAATGAGGATCTGCTCTTTTAGTTTTCTGAGGATAGAGATGGGTTTGTCCAAGAAGCCTGTAGGCAGGTTCTCTGCTCCTCTAACAGAAGTTATGGAAGAGGGTAAATAGAAGGACCTGGGACACCAATTCCACTTTTGATGTAAATTCACTTCCCAAGTGGGAGACCCTGACACCAGGAAATCTGTCTGCTAGAGACTAAGAGACAGTATTAGTAGGATGCACCTATCTATATCTGTGAGATGAGGGTGAATTCTAACATTGCAAGTAGATTATATGCATGGATGCCCATCTATGGGTATATAACATACATGTGCATATTGATGTGTTTATAACTGTGGTTTATATTCTTAAAACTCATGCTGACACATTAAAGTCTTGGTACAGGCCCTTAATCCCATCAAATTTGTAGATCTTAACCAGGCAGTCACCAAGGCCTTTGAATTCCCTTTCAGCTCCAGCTTTGCCCACATCCGCTAATCAAAGGCAAAATCAAGAGGATACACAAAGCACAGGCCTGTTGTATAATATACCATATTCTGGACAGATTCTCTGAGTTTGTGTGTTTTATCGATGGCAACTATTTTCCAGCTGAAAGATGGGAAGCAATAATATTCATCTGACCAGTTTTCTTTTAAAGCCATTTTCATAATGGCAATAATGATGGGACTCAATTATATTTTTTATTTCAGACACTCCTGATAATAAAAAATTGAAGAAATAAAAATATCCCAAAACAAAAAACAAACAATAAAACCTCATGGTGGCAGCAGCATTGGATTAAATAAAGTTGAGAGGAACTCAAGACGTTTAAAATGGCCATCTCTATTCCCAAGAGGCCATTATCTCCTGCACTGAACCACAGGAAATGTTACCTTAACTCCTGTGCAGTTTTCTGAGTATGTGTGGGTAATATAATCAAGAGGCAACGAGGCCCAGAGAGTGAGACCTTATGCTCCTGAGAGTTAGGTGTAGATTTTCTGAGCTCTCTTCAGACCCGTCAGCCTGTGACTGCATGTTCTGAAGGTACTTCTACTAGAAGTTGGAGGCTCGCTCATCTGGGTCCTCCTCATCTGTATAAAGAAAAGCTGCCACCCCCACACTCCATCTGACACCTCCTCACCCACACTCGAGTACAGATGAGCAAAAATTAAATGTGTTGCATTCATTGTCCTGAGTTGTTAGCCTGATTTTGTTTCCTCAAGCTAGCCTAAGTTCTCCTAAGAAAACATGGGACATCTTTCAAAACTGTTACAGAAAAATAATGGAGAGATCTATAACTGCCTGTCAGTGTGCCTAGCAAATAGTAGATGGTAAGTAAACACTAGCTAAAATCTGCTAAAACTTGCCTTTTTATTTGTGCATCAGTTGTTTCCAGGATAAGGGTAAACAACCACGCATACCTAGGTTTGAGTCTCATTCTCTGGTGGACGAGAGGTTGGTACCAGTACTCTAAACCTCTGACAATCTTTGACTGCTAGATGGACTAGAAAAGCTGGGAGTCATGGTAACTGGGAGGACTAACTAACTTTCTCCTTTCCTCCACCTTCATTTCTCTTCCTTAAGAAGAGATAGCAAATACATTGATGCCAGGTCTGTAGATTAGACGATCCAAAGACCAAAGAGGTCACTATACTCCATGTGACTCCCTTAACAAAAGATACAAAGGAAACAAAAACTATTCTTGGATGGACACTTAGGAAATCCCTATTTTCTCGCTAGAGATTTATAGTCCTGCTAGGTAAATCATGGGAAATATAAATCCATAACTAGAGAGATTGCTCAGTGGTTATGTCTAGTCAAGGACAGGAGTGCAGAACCCAGCATCCACATTTGGCAGTTCACCAATACCTGTAACTCCAGCTCCAAGGGACCTGACACAACACCTGCTTCAGAAATCCATGGGCACATCTAAACACATGTATGTGTATACACACACAACTTAAACTTTTTTAAATTAAAAATATTAATTATTCCAGTTCAAATAGTCATAACTATCGACAAATTAATGCTGAGGAACTTACTGGATTTTATTCTGTATGTCTCTGAAATGTTATGAAAATTGCAATTCTCCAGTCTTTGCTCCAGGCTTCCCAATAAGACAGAACTTTGGGATGCCTCCACAGCTTGCATTTTTGGTACAGGCACAACATATCATCTGTTTACATGACAGTGCTTCTCAGTAAAAACCTGGGCTATGGCTACAAAAGTGCCACTAACAAGCTCTGTGATTCTGGAAAAAGCACCCTCCATTCTCCAGAGCTGATCATCATCATGTGTGAAATACTGATAATAATACTCACCCTGTCTGCATCCTGGGGTTGTCACTGTGATCAAATGGGATGGAATGGAAACAACAGTTCTTTGAAGAGCATCCTCAGCTCAGATGCATGGGGGAGATACTTGATGTATTGTGGTTATTATGAGCTCTTGTGGTCCTCCTGTTCAGGATGATTTGTCTCAGAGGATTTTCTTCACGCACCACAGGGACTGAAAAGAAGGGGCCTTTCCTCTCCACTTGATGCATGGTACAGCTCTGAAGAGAGTTTGCCGACTCAAACACATAAACAACCTATTTTCTCAGAGCTGATTTTCTTTACATAGAAATGAACAACTTCCTCCCCCCACCCTTTCTTTCTGAATACACATGAATTCCTGTCCCCCTGAGAGATCCAACTGCTTTATCTCTATAATCGGTTTACCCTCCTAGCTGCTTGCTAGTCTCTGAATAAACTCATAAAGCAAAGATGTATTCCTCAGATCTAAGAATCTAGCCATCTATTTTTTTAAACAAATGACATCCCAGGGATACCTGCTGATTTTTTTTTTTAAGAAATCAAAGGAATTGTGAGACATGATGGGTAACCATCCATACACCTCAGACATACTATGAGGTCAGGAGGAAGAAGGAAAGGGTTGTCCAGGAAAGCCCTTCTGTCTAAAAGTCTAACCTGCATGGTAAAAACTGCCCTTCCATGGTGAGATTTGCTCTTTGGGGTTATAAGACTTTTCAATCATACAGAATCCTATCTAGAACTGCAAATAAGAGTATTTGATTAACTGATGTACTTTTGCCAACTTGCTCAGAGCAAATTTGAAGTAAAAGACAGAAGGAAAAGAAAGGAGAGAAGGAAACCCATAAGAAACTTCAGGCAAAACCCCATGTTTAATTTATAGAGATCCAAGTAAATAGTTATAACTACTACACAATGGAAACATAGTAAGTTGTACAATGAATTGTGAATGTGACAATGTTGTATCAATGTTAAACTCAGTGAGCAGGTTTTAAGTCCAAAAGACAAATCATTTTTAAAGTAAGTTAAAAAAGAAAATATGTTTATGTTTGTGGTTTGAGATTCAATACTATCAAAGCACAAGGTGTCTGAGATTTAAAAAGAGAAAGTAACATTGTCAGGCTTATTTCAAGAGAAAAAAACTGTATAACCAGAAAGGCAGAAAGATTTGTGTGGTATGCAGCAAAGAAAACACAGAGAGGAAAATCATTCCAACTTGGTGAATAATTGGACTATGGGTGAGAAGAGATGTCTGGTTAAGGATAACTCTCTGGTTGAAATTCTCTATTCAGATTGGAAAATGAAGGAGTTACCGTTTTGTGGAAAAGAAGGACTGATTCATTTTAAAAAACATTCTTATTTCTCTTAATTCAAATTATAGTGCAGAACCCTAGGAAAACCACTGTGATATTTTAAAAAAATAAGAGAAATTTGACTTTCTTTCTCCAGTTTATCTAATTTCTCCCACTGACTAGTTTCAGTGCTACAAATCTTGACTATTCTACACTTAGTACAAAGTGACACCAAAGATGATTATGTTAAAGTTTATAAAAGTACTGTAAATAAATATTTGTTGAATGGGAAAAAGCTTAATATTCTAATTATTCCTGCTAAGCTATAAGTTAAGATAGGAGAGGAGAGGCAGGGGTAATGGCTTAGTGAGAACATTTTCTATGTAAACATGAGGACCTGAGTTCAAATCTTAAGTACTCATGTAAAAAGCCCAAAGTTGCTGACCATGTCCCTGTAACCCCAGTGCTGTGGGAGGTGGGGTAGAGACAATTTGGGCTTGCTGGGCACCTATCTCCAGAGACAGAAACAGACCTTGCCTGAAGAAAATAAGGTGGAGAGTGAAAGAACGAGTTATACATACATACATACACACACACACACACACACACAGATATATATATATATACATATATATATATGTATATATATATATACAGGGATGTGTTCAGGTATGAGTACACATGTACTTTTTATTAGATATAATCTTTATTTACATTTCTAATGTTGTCCCCTTTCCTGGTTTCATATCCCCCCCAGAAAATCTCATAAGCCATCTCCCCTCCTCCTGTTCCCCAACACACTACCCCCTGCTTCTCTGTCTTGGCATTCCCCTACACTGCAGCATTGAACCTTCTCAGGACCAAGGGTCTTTCCTCCCTTTAATGACCCACAAAGCCATCCTCTGCTGCCTATGCATCTGGAGTCATATACTTTTAATCTTCTCCCCAAGAACCCAATAAATACATTTTCCATGTCAAGATTTAACCCATGAAAATAAGGAAATGAATAAAAGGAGACAATAGCTATAGAGTTCTAGAAGCTGGCAGGCAGATGGCACAGAATGGTTTTCTTAACAGAAATGAGAAAGCCCAGTCCTAATCATTTTTAAAAATAAAAAAATTAAGAATCACACAATTATACCACATGATGGACAAGAGGCTTCAAAAGTGGGTGCTGGAGTTTGTATCAAGGTGGTGGTGGCACATGTCTTTTTTTTTTCTTTTTTTTAAATATATTTTTATTTATATTTCAAATGATTTCCCCTTTTCTGGACCCCCACTCCCCGAAAGTCCCATCAGCCCCCATCACTCCCCCTGTTTTCCCACCCAACCTTTCCCACTTCCCTGTTCTGGTTTTGCCCTATACTGCTTCACTAAGTCTTTCCAGAACAAGGAGCCACTCCATCGTTCTTCTTGTACCTCATTTGATGTGTGGATTATGTTTTGGGTATTCCAGTTTTCTAGGTTAGCAACCACTTATTAGTGAGTGCATACCATGATTCACCTTTTGAGTCTGGGTTACCTCACTTAGTATGATGTTCTCTAGCTCCATCCATTTGCCTAAGAATTTCATGAATTCATTGTTTCTAATGGCTGAATAGTACTCCATTGTGTATATATACCACATTTTTTGCATCCACTCTTCTGTTGAGGGATATCTGGGTTCTTTCCAGCTTCTGGCAATTATAAATAGGGCTGCTATGAACATAGTGGAGCATGTATCCTTACTACATGCTGGGGAATCTTCTGAGTATATGCCCAGGAGTGGTATAGCAGGATCTTCTGGAAGTGAGGTGCCCAGATTTCAGAGGAACCTCTAGACTGATTTCCAGAGTGGTTGTACCAATTTGCAACCCCACCAGCAGTGGAGGAGTGTTCCTCTTTCTCCACATCCTCGCCAACATCTGCTGTCTCCTGAATTTTTTTTTTTAATCTCAGCACTCAGGAGGTAAAGTCCTGTGGATCTCTGTATGTTCAAAGCCAGTCTGGTCTACAGAGAGTTCTAGATCACCTAGGGCTGCACAGAGAAACACTGTCTTAAAAAACAAAAACAAACAAGCAAACACAACAAACAACAAAAAGAAGTTTTCCCCAGATGCTCCTGGGTGAGTCCTATGGAGGTGACAGAATCCTGAAGAGAGTTGTGGTCTTGGAAAGAATATGGGACACTGATATGTCTGATCCTCCTATCTGTCTCTCCTAAGCTCTGGAAATATATTCTTATTATTAAGCTAAGCAGCAGGAATGTAAGATGAGATATCACTGCATTATTTATAAGGTGTGTATATATTATACTCTTCTATCTATGTAACTGTAAAATTCTCAAGAGAAAAGGAATCAACAGAATCCAGAGGCAGATATATAAGGGAAGATGTATTATGGGATGGTCCTGTGCAGTTACAAAACAAAATATTCACACAGTTGGCCACTTGCTACTGGTGAACTAGGGAAGACAGTGTTACAATTCAGTTCCGGTCCAAAGACTTGAGAATTGAGGCACCAATGGTACATGCTTTGGTGAGAGTCTTAAGTGAGTCATCCAAGTATGTCAAGGAGCAGGGAAAGATGGTTTTCTCAGATGGACCAATTCTCTCTTCCTTTGCCATTTTGCTCTATGTGGGCCTCTGGAGACAGAATGAATTGATAATGACAATCTTGCTTGGCTTATTCCTAATGCCCTCCAGAAATATCCTCACAGACACAGCAGCAATAGTGTTTGCTGGTTTATGAACCCGGCTTGGGTCAGTGAAGTTGCACTATGAAACTGATCACTGCAGTAACGCCATAACCGGTGGCAACAAAAGCAAGCATCGTGGGTGATCCCTACCTCTTTGTGTTTATCTTTTAACTTTACATTATGATGTGTGTGTACGCATTTCAGTGTGTGTGCAGGTGAAACTATGTGTTTGTATGCACTTAGAGGCTCTCACTGGCCACTAGCCTCCTCAGCATAGATACAGATGTGAGATCTACAAGCATCTTGCTCTACTTATTACATCAAAACCATCCAGAGACTTTCCCCACAGTTCGGACTCTAATGTGATATCTAATTTCTATTGGACTAATGCTTAATGACAGAAGCCCCAACACCCACAATTAACACTTCAAAGAAATGATATGTGCTGGATGCTCAGGAACACAAAAAGAGTTCTGTTAGTTGAAAAAGTTGGAAAACAGTTATATAGTTGATACAAGAGAAAGAAATAACCTATCTTTCATTGAATAATGGGAACATGGTTTCAGATTATTTAGCCTGCATGTTACCCTTCATGTGTTGAAACATTTTTAGTTGTACATCACATTGATGTAGTTTTTGTGCTACCATTTAAGTGTAAATTTAATTTTAGTTTAAAAAAAAACTATACTTTAAACATCGAAAATTAAAAAAACATTAACAAAAGAATCCTGTTGCTTTGATTCCCAAAACTAACACGGAAAGTATAGTTAATACATGGCATCTTTTTCTGTGTACAGAAGGCAGGAATTCTTCAGTTGCTTCTGCTGCCCTCATTATACAAAAGCGATGTGCTCAGGTCAGAGGGCCACTTGGAGGAAGGCCTGTGGGGAATTTGTGCAGGTGAGTTATTGGCTTGCGAGCTGGGGTTTTATTGTGGATGCTCCTGAAGAATGGAATCCGAGACCTACTGCTGACCTTCAACAGATAAATGTTTGTGAATGAGCTCCTTTCCTTGGACCTCAGGCTGCGTATCCCCAACTCAAGTCAGTTTACCTCGGAGCAGAGGATTAGACAACAATCATTTAAAATTGGGAGTTTGTTGTTGATGCTTTGCTTCATTCAAGTGTTCTCTTTTATTTGTAGTTTTTTATTATATTTGGATCTCATGATATTTTTTAAAAATTTACTTTATTCTATATTATGTGTATATGTGGAGGGAAGAGACTATTCACATGACTGTGGGTTCCCATGGGGGTCAGAAGAAGATATCGTGTACCCTGGAGCTAGAGTTATAGGCACTTACAAATCACTCAAAGTGTTTTGGAGGAAACTTGGGTCCTCTAAATAGCACTAAGCCCTCTTAAATACTGAGCCATTTCTGCAGCCCTCAGTACACACATTCTTCACTGTCTTCCTAATACATATTTATAAAAGGGAAGCCATCTTATAACTTTACAGAATCTCACAAATAAAATGAAAACAAAATGCAGAACAGCCAAGGCTATGAGTGTGGCTCAGTCAGGAGAGCACTTGTCTGACACTGTGAAGCAGTGGCAAATCCCAGAATTACGAAGCTACTAAACCTAACCTTAACCTTAACTCTAACCCTACAACCAGGAGATGGGGGCAGGATAGTCAGAAATTCAAATCATCCTCTACTAAAGGGGATCTTTACAAAAAAACTTGGAAAGATGATCTGGAACACCTACTCAAATACAGACTCAATAGCCGAAAGCATGTGCAAAGAACATATTAACTTAAAAGCCAAGCCCACATGTAGCAATGTGGGAAAGTGTGAGGGAGGACCTGGGCTAAGACTGCAGCAAAGGGATGAAAGCGAGAACCCTGCAGTCAAGATCACAGACTGTTCTTGAAGAGGACCATAGTATCATTCTCAGTAGCTACACAAGACAGTTCACAGTTTCCTGTAACTCCAGTTTCAAGGGATTCATTGTCATTTATACACACACACACACACACACACACACACACACACACACACACACACACAAACACATACATACAAACACACACACACACACACACACACAGTAGATCTTAGAAAAAGAAAAAGGAAAAATAGATATAAACCAGTAGAAGTCCTGAAGACTGAAGTTCAAGACTTCAAAGCTAGAAGTGGAACTGAACATATTATATATGGACAGTATGGTTGGAGCCCAGTGATTGTGGCAAGAGATAAGAACACAGACTCAAAAAAGACTAAATCACACAGCCTTGGCAACATTACAGATACATCTATCTTAAGCCTTAGAAGACTTTCATCAGAAAAGTGGCAGACAAATCTATACTTAAAAATACCACCCTGACAGTGGGGACACAGCTCAGCTGTTAAGAGTGCTGAATGCTTTTTCCTGAGGACCCGAGTCCAGTTTCTAGCACCCATTTCAGGCAAATCCCTCACCACTGAAGCACAAGACAGAGGTATCCCTCACCTAGAGCTAGAGAGCAAGGGGCTGGAATCCACAGTAGAACTCACCCCCATGAAATAATTTCTGTTTGATGGTGGAGTCATAAAGCTTTCGGCTAACTCTTGCACATTAACACAGGTCATCTTCCACTATATGCAGATGCTGCCTCTGTTACCTAATTCCTTTGTGGTTACTCTGTGCTTTCCTGTGGCTATGGGATTATCAGTGCTGTAGCATGTGACCAGTAAGGATGATATGGATTGGTCCCTCCACAATGAAATTCTTAATAAACTATCTGCTTGCTTTGACACCCTGGTGACCATTTCTGAAGGCTTTTCATATTTGTTATTGGATATTCGTTTGTGACAGTGGTCTTTGTGATAGTTAATGTCAACTATCAATTGATTGCATTGGGAAGCAATTAAGGGACATGCCTAGGAGTGGATCTGTGACAGCATCTCTAGAAGGGATTAACTAAAGGGAGAAGACTGTCCCCTGGAGTGGGGAGCTCCTTCTGACAGGGACCCAGTTATAAACATGTTCAAGGGAATAGTAGTGGTTGCTTGCCTGACTCTTTTTCCTGGTAAGTGCATCTACCCCATTGCTGCTGCTGTTGCAGCTGCTGCTGTTGCTGTTGCTGCATTCCTCTGTTACAAGACTCCAGTTTATGCAGTTCTCAGTGTTGACTAGCAACTTGAAGTTCTCTCAGAATCCTTTCAGTACCATACTGAGACTACTGAGACATCCAGCCCCTTGGAAGTCAGCCAGTCTGTGCTATATTTGTTATAAATGCCCAAAAGAACTAGACCTGTAGCTAAAGAGTTTTGTATTCCTTACTTCCACTCTTGTAAGTGGTGGTTTATGGTGTAAAATTACAAATTGTTTTGGGACTAATGATTCTCTTTAACTTAAGGAATTCAAGCAGAGCTTGAAAAATGAGAAACTAGCCCCTATAAAAAGACAAAGAAGCTGGGAAGGTGCCTTAGTTATTCAAGTGCTTGCAGTTTGAGTGTGAGGATGTGAGTTAGAACCTCCAACCATGATGTGTTGGCTAGTCAATGCCACCTTGACACAGTAACTAGAGTTATCTGAAAGGAGGAAACCTCAACTCTGAAAATGTTTCCACAAGTCCTAGATATAAGGAAATTTCTTAATTAGTGATTGATGGAGGAAGAGTCAACCCAATGTGAATGGTGCCATTCTGGGCTGGCTGGCTGGTGGTCCTGGGTAGTCTAGGAAAGCAAGTTGAAGAAGCCATTACAAGTAAGTTAGTAAGCCTTCCATGGCCTCTGAATCAGCTCCTGCCTCAAGGTTCCTGCCCTGCTTGAGACCCTGTCCTGACTTCCTTTGGTGATGAACAGCAGTGTGGAATCATAAGGCAAATAAACCCTGTCTTCCCCAACTTGCTTTTTTCTCCTGGTGTTTTGTCACAGCAAACCCTAATTAAGACAAATGACATTTTTAAAAAATCTGGTACCATGATTAGCACTATAATCCCAGCACTTGGGAAAGACAGAGAAGTGATTATTTTGGACTTGCTGGCTGGCCAGCCTAGCTGAAGTAGTAGTGAGAGACCCTGTCTCAACGAAAATAAAATAGAATAAAAATGAAGTGGCCTAATCAGAGAAGTTCCTTATGCAGGAAGAGGTTCACAGCTGGATAAAGTGCAGAGCATGTCACAAGGGGATGAGTTGTCTCTATTTTTACTCCTGCAGTTTTACTCAGGGCATACACTAGCAGTAACAGAAAACTTAGAGGAGCTAAAAGTCAGAAAGTATTGCTACAAAATGACATTTTTTACACTGGAAATGGCCTTTGCCCTTGTGAACTCACACCAGCTGTGGTTCGAAGTACACAGCTTTCACAAGATCAAGCCAGTCAACACCCTAGCATGGAGAGATTCTCATGAGGCTCCATGTATGCTCTTGGCATTAGAGGGCTAAGGGGTATGGGAGATTTTATATATTTTATATACTTTATATATATATATATATATATATATATATATATATATATATATATAATATATATATATATATATATATTGTTTTATATTAGTGTTTGCTTACATGTACTCTGGCCATCATGTTCATGTCTGGTGTTTGCAAAATCCATAAAAGAACATTGGATCCTTGAAAACTGGAGATACAGACAGTTTTGACCCACCATGTGAGTGATGGGAATCAAATATGGGTCCTCTGGAAGTGCTCTTAATCACTGAGAAATCCCTCCAGACCTAGTGTTTGTCTGTTTGGATGACTGATTGATTTGAGGATGTTTGTTTGTTTGTTTGTTTGTTTACAGTCATTTCACCCATGGTAGGGTGTCCGTGATCCACTGGATAGCTCCACACCCATGCACAAATTAGCACTAATTGAACTAAGTGGGTTATTTTTAAACAGAAGATGTGAAACATAGAAAGGGTGCTGGGAAGGTTCTGAGAGGAGGCAGAAGGGAAACCCTAGGGTGTGTATGATCTAAATACATTGTATGCATGTGTGAAATTACCAAAGAATACATGAAGTTTTTTTCAAAGTAAGATGGAAAATGATTGAAGAAGGCAGATGCAGTCACTTTCTGTCCTCCACACAAGTGTGCACACACATGCAAGTGCCCCATGCAAGAATCTGTACAACACACACACAAGTATCAAGGACATTTGCCTTCTTGGTTATTCCCCATTCCTCCCAATTCACAATGCAAACCAAAAGCAAAACAAACAGGGCCACTTCCTGAGGGACAGGATGACCTTTGCATTGGTGCTTTCTCTGATGATGTAACTGATACTGAGAAATGCAACTTGAAACACAGTAAGAAATGCTCTAAAGCTGGTTCTCACTCAGCAGTCCTGAACAGTCACCAACACATCTAAGCCCTAGCTTCCTTGTTTTTCCAATGGAGGTACTGAAGACATAGAACTGGTGCTCCAATTCCATGCTCATAAGTGTGAGAAATCATATGGCATGATACTTTCCATGTAGCTTACAGATCTTGTTACACCACATCTAATGCTTCTTTTCCTACTGTGAAGGAAGATCAGCTGTTTACGTGATCATTGCACCAGCAATGGCCCCAGAACCAATGACTAAGCAATGTTCACAATTCTATTAGGGACCTGGTTTGCTGTGCAGCCCTCTCCAGTAATAAAGCATGGCTTTTTTTCAGTGTCAAATCTGATTAAGCTAAATGTGACGAGATTCATGGCTGTATTGATTTTTCCCTTGGTAATCATATTTCTCATGCTATCCAGCACCTGTACATGCCTAAACAGACAGAGATGCCTGAAAGAACAGCTATTGTTTAGAAGTTAAAGAGAATGTAGTTAAAGAAAATATGCAGCCAAGCTTCATGTTAAAGATTTGGTGGTAAAGAACATTTGAAAGACAATGAACTTGACCATTTGCCAAATAAAGACAACCCCATGGAAATGAACATAAACCCTTGGAACTGGAATAGACCAGGGAAATGTTTGATCAGTTTCTTGTATCTTAAAGGTGAGAAAAGGCAACTGGAGGGTTGGCTTGGTAGATAAAGTAACTGCACAAGAATGTGGACTCAAATTGATAATTCCACACAAAAAGACACAAAAGTTATTCATACTCCCATTGTGGAGGGACAAATATAGGAAAATCCCAGGGGCTCACTGAGCAGCCAATTTAACTAAATCAGGGATGTCTATAGTCCATAAAAAATTCTGTCATTAAAAATTATAAGTTAGTGGGAGATAGAGGAAAACAAGCAGCATCAGCATCTGGCCTCTAAACATGCACACACACACACAAATGTATACACATACACACATACACACACACACACACACACACACACACACACGCATTTAAACACAAGTGAGAAATATGGATCAATGTGTTGATGACTAATTAAAAATTCACATTAAATCAAATCTCAATTCCAAAACAGTCCTCTTCTCAGTCAGGATTGAATAGTCACCAACATGTCTAAGCCTCAGCTTCCTTGTCTATGCAATGGAGATACTGATGGCATAGATGTGTTGCAGCTACGTCCACCCAGAATTTGCATTAAGACCCCATGTTAAAAAGGCTTATCAATCAAATACACAGCACATATCATTCACAAAAATGTCTTGAAGGACTCCTTTAAGGGAATTTTAAATTTAACCACTACTCTAGTCTTACAGCATTTTTGCAATAAAAACATGCTTGCATTAGTATATAAGCACCTATATGCATGAATTTGCACATGCCCCTTCAACTAAGCATGGAGATTCTTGAGGTATAGATAGCCAATTAATCCATGACGGAAGAATGCACCATCACCTGTAGGAATTTCTCTCTTTTTACTCATCAGTTTTAAACTCTATAAAAACTAGGACCGTGTGTGTGTGTGTGTGTGTGTGTGTGTGTGTGTGTGTGTGTGTGTGTGTGTACACACAGGCACTTGAATGTGCTTGAGCACACATGGGAGGGGGAGATCCTTTAGTGTCTGTGTGTATGTGTTAGATGGCTGTGTGTACACATGTATCTGTTTGTGTGTGCCCTTCTTCCTACATAGGCAGAAGACTGAGCGCCACAGCAGATGATCTTCTCTGTTCCTTCATCTTATCCCCTTATGTCATACTGACCCTGAGATGGCCATATTTAGGCAGCTTCAATAATCCTTTTGTCTTTGCATTCCCCAGGCTCTTAGAGCAGGGTTTTTAGTGCTCAGTCATGGCTGTGTCTATTTTTTAAGTCTAAGCAATTTCATATCCTTTGGTTTTAAATTTACTGTTTGCAAATTTTGTGTATGAATGTAATGTGAATTAATCACACCCGTTTCTTTCCCTCCAATTTCTCTTAGACTTTCAGAGTCATTTTCCCCTCCCATTTTCAGGTATTGTCTTGTAAACCCACTGTAGTGCTTCTAAAATGCACAGGAGTATGAGGCTGGAACATGAACTGCCTAACAGGATCCACATCCAAAGAACTGTCATCCTCCCTCCACAATACCAACCAACTGCCAATAGCTCCTTATCTCCCACAGCCCTGTTCCAGCCACAGCTGCTTGATCTTGTTTTGGTCCTGTGCATTTATTCACAGCCTCTGTGAGTTTGTGTATGACATGGCCCCTTTAGGTCTGCAGTGCACTTTCCAGCAGTCCTCTACGACATTTGGCTGCCTAGACTTTTAAGTTTGTTTAGGAAACCCAGCAAAGACCCTGCTTCCACAGCAATCCCTCTTTCCTACACAGCCATCTCTCTAACCTCTATCTCTTCTTTGCTACTTCATTTGCATTCTTGGGGAGGCTGTTTGCTTTAACACTCTAGGCTGAGTAAGAAAGGGCCTGATCAGTATTGCTTCAAGAAGACTGACTAATAGCACTACCAATGTGGACTTCACGGAGCAGTTTTAATGTTGTATCAGAGAATCCCCTGCTTATACATGAGCATCAGATCGTTCAGTATGTCTTGGAGAAGGGAGCCTCTACCTGTCTTCCTTCAGGAGTATAGAATTCATTCCTGGCTGAGAAATTTCACCAGGACTACCAAGTTTGAACCAGGCTTTGAACCCCAGAAAGACCACTGACTGGCCTGTGATACGTCCTTCTCTTTCTGATACATCTTCCTATTTTTTAAAGGTGTTTTCAGGGTAAAATATATATTCATTATATTTCTTTCTTGCTCGGTCTCATTTTTAATATCAACTTTTGATAAATAATAATTTTACACAATGATAATCCCATGAGATGTTCTGTGAACAAAGGGTCTCAGTGTAAGAGTTTTAAGAACAGTACATCCTGGTTTTGTGTTGGGTGCTGCTGTTGTTCATTCAAAGAGGATACAGAGACTTTGGAATGCCTCCAATCAAGAGGAAATCACAAATTAGTTTTCCCAGTTTTATCTTAACCAGAATCAATGCTTCTTCTTTCAATATTAAGCAGAAAAGGCTTCTGCTTCTGCTATTTTACTCTAAAGGTTTAAACATTTCTGAGTTAAGGTTGTAGAGATGGCCCAGTGAGTGAAACACATTGCAACTTGAAGGTAATGGCTCATACCTTTAATCTGAGCACAGACAGAGTCCCAAGGATCTCTGTGAGTCTACAGAATGAGTTCCAGGACAACCAGATTAGTTTCACAGAGAAAGCCAGTTTCAAGCAGTCAAACAAATAAACCAACAAAATACATTGCTCTTGTAGAGGACCCTAGTTTGGTCCCTAGTGCCTGCATTGGGTGGTTCACAACCAATTGTCTCTAGCTCCATATGGGAAGGAATGCTTCATTTGCATATGTTGTTACATAAACACACACATACATGCATATAATTAAGAACAAAATAAATCTTAAAAGGCTTCCAAACTGTCTAGCTGAGGGAAGATGACTCAGTAGGTAAGTGTCCTTGTAAGCATGGAGACCTGAGTTTGATTCCCAGAAATGATCTAAAAGAAAACAAAACTCTGAGTATAGTAGTACATACCTTTAATCCCTACACTGTGGGTAGGGATTAATACTACACTGTAGGGATTAAACCCCAGCTTTAATATCCCACTACCCTGTCTAATTGAAGAGTCACAACCCAGTGAAAGACTCTTGTCAAAAAGCATGGGAGAGTTGTATCTAGAGATTGAAATCTGACATTGTTCTCTGACTTCTACTGTACATTCCCTGCACAGACATGCACACAAATGCCCACACAGAGAGATACAACACACACACACACACACACACACACACACACACACACACACACACACACACAGAGATCCAATACACACACATTCTATCCATCTCTTTGGATATGCCATCCAAGGTGAGAGTAGCTGGCATGTGGGTGGAATAAAGATGAGATGAAGATGGAATGGAGATGAAGATGAGATCACTGTTGTGGAGGAGATTCGGACCCAGGCTCAGGAAGATATCAGGCAACACTTCATACCACGTGGGTTATTGCAATTACATCTGGCAGCATGAATACTGGCTTGATGCTACAAGCGCGTCCCCAAAGTTCTCTTCTGAGACAATTCTAGCTTTTCTCCACATCCTTGAATCTCCATTTATTCCCTTTCCTTCCTGCCTCCTAGTAAAGTACACCTCCCAGTTACTGAAATAAGGCCTCTCTGAGCCATGCATGATAAAGGCCACAAAGCGTTGGTGGGTGCCAAGAAAAAGTCAGGAAGGTAACACCATTGATGCTACAGGTGAGATTATTCAGGCGTTATGCAGATTCCATTTATGATGGTGAATTGCCCAGCCCTCGGCTCCTGTGAGCAGTGGGTTTCAATGACTGACTCCTAGCTGCATCTATAAGACTAGGTATACCCACTTCATAGTTATGTCTTCCTATAGCTCTTGTACATTCTCTCCTACAACACCCTGTGTACAGCTTATTAATTACTTTCACAAAAATACAGAAGTTCAGCCTTTTGATGCTTCCAAATAGAACCAATGTTGTGGTTCTAGTCATGTACCAGAGTGTTTTGAGGTCCACACCAAGGATATCTAAGGCAGAATCAGATCAGCACTCTATTGCATTCCTACCCCGCCTCTCTTTTCTACCTAGAGTATCAGCAAACTAGAGGCACCTCAGTTCCTATG
This sequence comes from Apodemus sylvaticus, assembly GCF_947179515.1. NCBI lineage: Eukaryota > Metazoa > Chordata > Mammalia > Rodentia > Muridae > Apodemus > Apodemus sylvaticus. The sequence goes on from NC_067483.1 coordinate 31,301,491, forward strand.
CCGAGGTGTGTTCTAAAAACTCTACCTACGACATCTGTGGAAGTCCAGTGGGTTAGGGTCTCTTCAAACTCAGACATAGTAAGCATGAATTCCATGGCCCTCTTGCCTTTGCTTTAGTTGCTGTCCTTATTTGTACATGAATGCTCCTCAGGTTAAAGCATTTTGCTTAGCTGCACAAGACAGAAGTACCTTTTGATAGCATCATTCTATCATGGCTTCCCCAAACTCGGATGGCTAAACAATTATTATGCAAAGATGTGCTTAGGTGTAAAAACTATAGAAACCAATGAGTCTTCAAGAATTAAAACACATATGATTCTTGAAACAAGCAACAAAGAAAGAAAGAAAGAAAGAAAGAAAGAAAGAAAGAGAAAGAAGAAAGAAGAAAGAAGAAAGAAGAAAGAAGAAAGAAAGAAAGAAAGAAAGAAAGAAAGAAAGAAAGAAAGAAAGAAAGAAAGAAAGAAAGAAAGAAAGAAAGAAAGAAAGAAAGGATGGAAGGAAGGATGGAAGGAAGGAAGGAAAGAAGGATGGAAGGAAGGATGGAAGGAAGGAAGGAAGGAAGGATGGAAGGAAAGAAGGAAGAAGGAGGAGGAGGAGAAGGAGAAGAAGGAGGGGAAGGAGGAGAAGGAGGAGAAGGAGGAGAAGGAGGAGAAGGAGGAGAAGGAGGAGAGGGAGAAGGAGGAGAGGGAGAAAGAGAGGGAGAGGGAGAAGGAGAGGGAGAGGGAGAGGAAATGCCCTACATTTATGAGTAATACCATATAGTACAAAGAAGTCCAGGCTAGTGTATCCATACTTCAGATGCTCCAGATCCATGTCTGTGCTGCGACGACAAAGGGTGCACGCCCCTGTTCAGCACGGGTGTAACAGATGAGCATCTGAATGCAAACTCCCAGTGCTGGGATTAGAGAGGTTTAATCCCCTTCACCATTGCTGGGATTTCAAATGTGCATCTCCATATCTGCTTGTTAACATGGTTCTAGAGACAGACATTCAGATGCTAATGCATTGAGGGGTTATTGTTTTAGCCATCTTCCCAGCCCCATGGTGTTTATATTTTTATTTTGTTTTTTGTTATTGATGTTGTTTTGCATTCCTTTCTGATTGTTGTTTCTTTATCTAATGAAGATCTGCATTTACCTTCAGCTTCTCCTGCTCTATCTGCTGCTTCTCTCTATCAGTTTCTATAAACAAAACAGTAGCTTCCATGCAGTCAGTCCTTTACCTTATAGCAGCTTCCTTTAGGAAACAATCTCTGGGAACCCATTATACCCAAATTTAAAGTCACATGTGTGTCACTTGACCCATTTCATCACCACACACTCATCCAAGAAATATCTACTGACTTCCTCTGGTGGACCAAAATAAAAACTGAGAGTGCACTTACTGGCATTGCACAAATTTCCTCAGAGATAATAAAAAAAAAGTTTTTAAAAAAAATCTGGTGACTGTTTTAGAGGCCAATTTTATTTACTCCTCATTTTTATCATTCATAAATATTATGAAGTGATGACTATCTTCTTTGTTCCTGACCAGGGAAATTGAATTTCATGAACTACTGACGAGATTGATTTTTCTAAGAAAAGAACATTGGTCTGTCTTTTCAGTAGATTCTTTTTTTCCCATTCTGCTTGGTAGTTGTATTTTTTGCAATGGGAAAGGATGTATACCTGGGAAGATTTAAAGATGTGAACATTTTTATAATAACCCAACAATAATACATAAACTAGAATGTGAAATGACTTCATGTCCCATAGGTAAATGAATAAGGATCTATTTTGTAGACTTCTAAAACAAATCTTTCAGTTGCCTGAGATCCTTGGAGTAAACATGCCATATAAAGTCAATAAACATATAAATAAGTAATAGACTAAGGCAGCTATGCAGATGGAAAGTGTGAAAGGTGAGAGACGGTTCCATGCTAGAGGGAAGTAATCAAATGTTATTGTTTTCAACAACTTTTTAATTTTAAGTATTTTAAGTATTTGTGTTTGTGTCTGTCTGTCTTCATCTCTATGTGTTCACATCTCTGTCTCTCACTGTTCTCTCTCTCCATATCTCTCTGTCTTTCTTTGTCACTCTGTCTCTCTCCCTCCACCCCTCATATGTGTGTGTGTGTGTGTATGTGTGTGTGTGTGTGTGTGTGTGTGTGTGTGTGTGTGTGTGAGACCTCCATATGAGGGAAGGTGCCTGAAGGAGGCTGAAGATTCCCTTGAACCACAGTGATAGGCATTTTTAGCTTCCTGATGTGGACACTGGGAACTGAACTTGAGAGTTGATTCTCTGGAAGAACAGTTGGCACTCTTAATGCCACATACCACACCACCTCCCTTTCCTTGTTGGATCAATGCATGCAAAGTGAATGGCAGTGGTCAATGAAAGCCCAAAGGTCACAATAACCAATATCAACACAAAGGATTAAATAAAGGGAAGAGACTATAACTGCTTCTATGGTGTTTTAGGCAATGTTCTTATAAACAGTTCTCCACTAGTGACCACAGGGGTGGAGTGAAATTATATGCTGCTAAGGTTGATGAAACTTTTGGGCAGTTAATTTACAGAGAAAGTTTCTGGGCCCTGATCGTGAAAGCCAACAGAGGAAACTGTCCTCTCTGGTGACCTCAGTACCTGACTAGTTTTAACTTGGCATGTGCGGTGAACTGAAGAGATCTTCCTCTCTATTAACAGAAGAAAAATAGTTCAGGGACTGAGGAGATACCCAGTAAAGCATGTGCCATGTAAGTGAGTACTTGAGTTCCTTACCCAGGTCCCACTTAAAAGCAATGCTGGGTGAGGAAGCACACACTTGTAATCCAGGTGCTATGGAGGTAGAGACAGGGAGATCCCTAAAGTTCTCTGGAAACAAAGTTTTGCTTATCAAACTCTAGGCCAATGAGACACCCTGGAGCCATTGCTCCATGGTTCAGAGCACTAGCTGCTCTTCCAGAGTACTGGGACTTGATACTTAGAGTACTGGGACTTGATACTCTGCAACATCTCAATGGTTCACAATCCTCTATGACTTCAATTCTAGAGGATCCAGTGCCATTTCCTGACCTCTAAAGGCACATAAAATAAAAATGAATCATTTTACAAAAGAGGAGAGCAGTACTCATGGGACAACATCTAAGTTGTCCTCTGTACATACAAGTGCATGAATCTCCATACATACAATTATATCTGGAATCATGAATACACACATATACAATTTTCTAACAATGAAAATTGGTGTATTTTCTGAAAATTTAGATCTGAGAGTGTTTTTGTAACCCCTTGGAGACAATCACCCTTGAATCTGTTTCACAAGCAAATCTTTTCTTCAAATAGTGTCTTATGTTAAAGCCTGTTTCCTAAAAACTAATAAAAAGAGACTTGCTTGTTCCTCAGGGGAGCACCATCTGTATGACTAAGGCTCTGAACTTATAGATGGAGAGCATCTAGGAGCACGGTCTGGAAGCTAAGTAGACTGGGTAAAATCTCACAGTTAGATGGACACAGAGGAAAAATGCAGGAGATAGAAACCCTGCTCCAGTGTTAACTGAATAAGTCTTAAAAACCCCATGCATATAAACCATATGCTAATATACCTAAAATTCCATGCACATGGGTCTGAGGGAAACCTGAAGTTCTGCATTTCTAACTACATCTCGGGTTGTTGTGATAAATATTGATAGAGGGTTTCTATCTCAACTTTGGCCATTTAGTTCCCAAATAAAAGATGCAAATCTTTTATATTTATAATAAGCCTTAACAACATTAGAGCTGGGCAGATACCAATCCTCTAAACTATTTTGTCTACTTCCCTGCCAATAATCCAGAAGTATAATTTGCCATGTTCCACCAGGTCACTCTCACTCCAACTGGCCAGCCCTCAAGGCCATGTTGTCAGGACTTACCTAGCCCAAGGCATTTTCTCCTCTCTTCTCCTCTCTCCTCTTTGCTCTGCCCCCCTCATGATCTTCCTCCAAGCCCAAGCCTGGTAACTAAATTTCCACCTAACTCTCTTCTGCCTAGCTACAGACTATAGGCATCTTTATTCAACCAAGTGTTAAATTAAAGAACAAGGTTACATAGCATCACTTGGTGTATTTGAGGATTTTCTAGTCCCTAAGGCAATCAAATATTGGAGGACAGTATTTAGCATTACAATACATAGCAACAGACCAAACCCCAATGTCAGATAGTATGAATGATGCTTCTACAAGGAATAAAGTGAAAGAAAAAAAAGGAAGCTCTCAGACCAACACACAGTCAGGAGATAAGCAAAACTTAAAGGAGGATGTCTGAATTACCAAACTATCCATATAAAACGTCATCAACTCAAGGTTGAAGATGTAATTCATTAGGTAGAATACCTACTTAGCATCCACACAGCCTTGAGTTCCATCCACAGTGCTGTGTAAACTGGGCATAGTAGTTAGAGATGGAAAGATCAGAAGTGCTGGCTACAGAACAAGTGTGAAGCTAAGCAAGAATGCATCAAATATTTTCTCAACAACAACAGCAATAATAATAATAATAATAATAATAAAACACTTCATAAAATCAAGTTAGACTTTACATCCTCTCAATACTGAATAATCTTTTGCATTGGTTATGTTTTTATCAATTTGACATAAGCCAGGATCAACTCTGGAAGGGGAGCCTTAAATTTAGAAAATTTCCGTAATTAAAATGGCCAGTAGGCAAACCTGTGGAGCTTTGTCTAAATGATTGACATGTGAGGGCCCAGCCTACTGTGGGTGGTCCTCTGTAGTAGAGGGATACAAGCCACAGAGCAAGCAAAAGTGAAGTAGAGACTCCTTGTTTCTACTTCAGTTTCTACTTCCAGTTTCCTGTCTTGAACACTTGCCAGGGTTTTTCTTCATAAAAGATTCTAACCTGAAAGTTTAAAAAGGCCCTTTATATCTCAAGTAGCTTTTGATCATTGTTTTTATCACAACAATAGGAAAACAAACTAGGATGTCTGATTTTGAAAGTAGAATGGGGGATTCTGAGCATCATAGAAAGAGGAAAATTTGCCAGTCCAAAATAGAACACTAGGTAATCTTTACAGAAAAATTCAAAAGCCAACAATGGTCTTATTAGACCTGAAAATTTTTGAAATTAGCAATCTGAACTATATGTTCCATAACATTTTACATATTTGTGGGAAGGCTCAATACATGGAATGACTATAAGGAGGAGATAGCAAGACAGCAACTGCCTATGAAAAGATTACTTGGTTACTAGAAGCAAAACCTCAGAAGTCCTGTATGCTCCCTTTGAGGGTCTGTCTGTGGAACACAGATCATGGCTGTATCACCCCTTCATTGTGTGGTGCTGACATCATCAGGGTGAGTAGCACTAACCTTTCTTGTCAAATTTTAGGCAGCCCATGGCCTTGCTGTGATCTGAGGCAGCCAATCAAATGGTTTCTCAGGTTAAAAATAACTTAATGTGTTTTCATTTTAATAGAGTATTTATATTCAAATAATGACCTTAGAAATTATATGCAAATGAGTGATAAAAATATGAGGAGAGTGTCTCATAGGCTTTCTTATAGCCCCTATTATTACACAATGAATGCAGACTCTGATTTCTTACCAGAAGTACTACTGCTTCTGACATTGGAGGAAAAAGGGGGGAGGGGAAGAGGTGGAGAAAGAAGGGAAAAAGAGAAAGAAGGAAAAGATGATGAGTAAAAGGAGAAGGTTGCAATAGGAGAAGGGGAAGGAGGAATAAGGGGCAAAGAGAAGGAGGTAGAAGGTGAGAAGAAGAAAGAAGAGGAGGAAGAAGGGGAGGAGGAGGAAGAGGAAGGAAGGGGAAAAAGACAGGGGAGGAAGGAGGAGAGGAGAAGGAGGAAGAAGCGTAGGAGAAGAATGAGAGTGAGCAGGAAGAGGAGGAGAAAAAGAAAAACAGGATAAGGAAAAAAGATGGGGAGGAAGTGGAAGAAGAGCATGGAATAGTAATGATGGAGAGAAGAGAGAGATGAACCTTTACAGGAGAATAATGCTGTTCAAACCCTAAAAATTCAGGTAGTAACCATAGTTTCCAATGGTCAAGGGAAACTTCATGACATTCTCTATGTAATGACGATCTCACCGAGTCAATGTCAAGGATTCAGGAGGCCTAGAGTTAGAGAAAGCACATATTTAGGGAATCTGACAGAAAACTGATGGCACTGTCTCTTATCCACAAAGTTCTGGTGTGAATATAACAGAAGTAGGAAAGACCTCCATTGGCTCTACCTATGAAAGACCAGTCCTGAAGATGTAAATTACTCCCATGGCAGATTCCAGCAAAAGCTTGAGCTTGTTTGAGTGCCACATATGGATAAAATAAGACTTTCAAAGTCCCTAGCAATTTATCATCTCAAGAAAGCTCCATTCCACATGGTATTTGCAAATGAAGCATTTCTCTAAGCTTAATCTGAAAAATCAGCTTAAACAGTTTAGAAGCCACATTGGTGCTGCATTCATGTAAGTTGGTTAAGTAAAAATAAAAAAAAAAACATTTCAATAATGGAAGGGAGATAGTCTGTTCTGCTCAATATTACAATAACTAAAATCAAGTTACTAATACAACCTTGTTTCCATAGGAACTGCAGTCTGATAGAAGAAGACATCTTATTCTAGTATACATAATCTACCCTTCTTCTTCTTGAAGTGCATGAATGGTTACTGTCCAAAGAGTGAAACTTAAGTACAGGAAACCTAGCCTTACTAATCTTCCCTGGAGTTAAAACAGCCTATATTCTATTCTATTCTATTCTATTCTATTCTATTCTATTCTATTCTATTCTATTCTATTCTATTCTATTCTATTCTATTCTAACAGGTAATAGTTATAATTGAAATAAAAAGAGATTCATCAGCACATGGAGGAAAAAGAGTCACATGGAAGGAGGGACTCTGAAATGGAACAAAAGGGCCTGGATACAGGTGATTCTCTGATTTAAGGTATGCTGGCTGAATTTGTGCCTTCTAACTCTACCACAGTTATCCACAAACTGGATTACAGACCCCATGTAACTTTCTCCTAAGTCCACTGTTGTTAACAAGAGTTCAATCATCCTGAGGTCAGGGGTCCCTAAAAAAGAAGGGAACATAATATAATGAAACCACTTTGTTCCTTTCAAGTATTCCACAGCAACAGAAAGTAAATTTTCATTTCTTTTTGGTATTTTTTTTGTCCCCAGTAAGTTTTCATTTCTTCCAAATATAGCCTATCTCCCATGGCAGGTCATGAGTCACTCTTTACCCATTATACCACGAGGAGCAAAGGAAGTGAGAGTACACACTTTTTTCACATTTTTATATGGGGGATGTGTGCATGTGAGGGGTCAAGGGACAAGTTTCAAAAGTTGGTTCTCTCTGTATGCAAAGAGAGAATCCAGTTGGGATTATCTTTCTTTGCAACAAGTGTCTTTACCCACAGAGCCACTTTAATGGCCTCAAATAGCTTTATAGACACTGCCCACTTTTCTTTGTTTATTGGTAATTTTATTTATTTACATTTCAAATGTTATCCCCCTTCCCAGTTTTCCTTCTACAACCCCCCCATCCTCTACCCCATCCTCCCTGCTTCAATGAGGGTGACTTCTCTACCCATCCACCCGCTCCCACCTAAGCCCCCTAGTATTCCCCTATGCTGGGACATCAAGTCTCCACAGAACCCAGGGGCACCCCTCCCATTGATGCCAGATAAGGCAATCCTCTGCTACATATGCAGCTGGTGCCATTTCCCTCCATATGTACTCTTTGGTTGGTGTTTTCCTCCCTAGGAACTTTGGGGGATCTGGTTGGTTGATATGGTTCTTCCTCTGGGGTTGCAATCCTCTTCAGCTTCTTCAGTCATTCCCCTTACTCTTCTGTTTGGGTCCATGTGCTCAGTGTGATGGTTGGCTGAGAGCATCGGCATCTGTACTGGTCAGGCTCTGGCACAGCCTCTCAGAGGACAGCTATATCAGACTCCTGTCAGCAAGCACTTCTTGGCATCAGCAATACTGTGTCTGAGTTTGGTGTCTGCAGATGGGATGGATTCCTACATGGGGCAATCTCCAGATGGCCTTTCCTTCAGTCTCTGCTCCACTCTTTGTCTCTTCATTTCCTTTTGCCAGGAGCAATTCTGGCTTAATATTTTTACGATAGGTGGATGGCCCAATCATTCAACCAGGGGCTATAACTATCCACTGGATATGCTCTCTACAGGTTCTCTCTGCTTTGTTGGGCATTTCAACCAATGTCATCACTGCTGGGTTCTTTAATGTACATTGTTTATCAATGACTTGTCAAAGCCAATTTCTTCATTTGCAGCATAAATAAGCAACTGTTTACATAAAAATGGCTTTAGCAAGCATTTAGCTGAAATCTATATTTGTAAGTCATGTCTTTAGTAGGTAGCCCAACTTTCTAAAGTACTGTGGCATCTTTTCTTGGTTTACTACAATATCAGCTGTGTGATGCAGAGACACACAGAGATTCTGGGATAAATGCAAAGCACAGGTTTCAGAAACTCAATGGAATTTCCAACATTAAAGTTCTCTCCTTTTATGATAAATGTGTCTTCTGAAAACACACAATCATCACAAAAGATTACAGAGGCAAAGCATTGGGGTATAACAATGATCCCAGATTAGAAATCATATATTAGAATGAAATCTCAAATTTCAAGCTAAATTATCTTTACCCTGTATCCCTGTTCCTGTGTGTTAATATGTATGCAGGTACACATGGAGGACAAAAGACAATTTTATTTATTGTTCCTCAGGAACTGCCTACCTTAATTTTTCAGTGTCTCTTACTCAATTGGAACTTATCAATTATAGACTGGCTGCTCTGAGAACCCCAGAATCCACAGAATCCATGTGTCCTGTCCCTAGCACTGGGATCCTAAGCACATACCCCCATGCCTTACTCACAACATTAAAGATCCACGGAGGGCCTAGGAGGCACCAGCTACCCTGGATCTGGGTTAAAGTTGGTTGGGAGGCACCAGGCATGAGTACTGGGAACTAAACATCAGGTCCTCTGGAAGAACAGTGAGCACACTGAACCATTAAGCCTTCATTTATTGTCCCCTTATCTTCAAGGCCTCTTAGAGACCTGAAGTCATCTATTTTCAAAGTGCATTTTAATTCACCTGTAGACACAAGATGTTCTTAATATAAAAATACTCTTTATGTAACTCACAGGACAAATCCTGCCTCCTTTTCCCAAAATACAGATGCGAGAAGAGCCCATAGCTAGTCATCTCTAATTAAATTCTTTTTATAGCAATCCCAAAGCTTTCCTTTGCTCTATTTTTTCTTCTTTCTTTTCTAAAAGCTTAGATATTCAAATATATTTGGTCTAGCAAAGGACTGTTTGAGAGAATATACAAGATAAAGTAGAAATCCCCATGAAACAAAAAAGTTTTTATATAAAGATGGAAAATATCAATTTCATGATGAAAGAACAGCCTCAGAAACATGGAAGAACCCCTCTTTCCTCTCCTATCTTATCTTGGCCCCTCCCCTCTCCTTCCCTTTCTTCTTCTTCCCCTTCCCTTCAGTTTATTTCCTTTCATCTTTCACTTGTTTTTCCTTTCTTTCTTCTACCTCTTAACAAGCATCACAGGCATAAAACATAGCCCCTTCTTGAGTAGGCTCATGATCAGATGATGTACCCCATATGACACATACCTGTCTCTAGTATGTTTTCCACGGCAGCCTTAGATGCTGTAAGGGATGCAAACCATCATGCATGAAGAACTGCTTACAAGTAGATCCTGTCCCCTGACAAGGACAGTGCATGTCCAGGACTGCTGCCAGCCCCAGTGGACTTTATCCACCTTCAAATAACTTACAGTCTAAGGCTAAAAGACTTATGCTTTGCCAATGGTGAATGCTCACTCCTGGGGACATGTCTTCAAATAAAAACTGTGACTAACTAGAATAGGACATAATGTAGCTGGGTACATGTATTGCTTTGTCTATGGAAAAAGCACAAACAAAATTTCCCCTCTGAGCCTGTTACACAGCATTTGTTGCTGTCCTCTCTTGCTTCACAATAGACCCAAAACCTATGTTCTCAGGTTTTGAGATGAAGAAATAGAGACCATGTTTTATTGTCAGGTTGTCTGAAGCAACAGACCATCTGTAAAGCATGAAGTCACAGGTAATGTTGCTATGAAGTCACAGTGGTAAGAAAAACAGCCACACATGAAGTGTGCAAATCTGGTGGTCTAAATGGTAGAAAACGTGGTCTTGGAGCACTGAGAACTTGAGAATGAAAGTAGAGGAAAAGTGGTTGGACCATAAAGAGCAGGAAAGATTCTGCCAACATGAGCCCTGATACTTGATGTAGAATCAATCTAAGAGACACACTTCTTCCAAGTGTTAATGCAATTACTAAAATTACTAACTCAGAGCAAAACACTCTACCCCAAGGTGGGCATAACAAGGTATAAAAGAATGGAGAGAAAAGCTGCCTCTCTCATCTGCCTGCCTTTACCACTTTCTGGTAAATTTATTAACTATATTGCTGGTTTTGGTGCCACCATCCTTCCTTGTTGTCAGTACCTGCTTTGACCTTCTAACATAGACTGAAGATAAATGGTTCTTTATGAATCCTTCAGGTCTTCTTCATCAGACAGACTGGGATTGCTAAGACTCCCAGCCACGTTTATGTTTTCAACCTCTTTACCATGTATATAGCCATTGTTTGACTTCAGGGATAATCTAACATATCCCCTGTCTCTCATATATATATATATATATATATATATATATATATATATATATATATATATATATATATTCTTTTCCTCTAGAAAAGCCCAGTTAACATAGCTACTCTTGGTAGAATCTTATAAGAGTGTCCTCAAAACACTACTTATACTTACATATATATATATATATATATATGCTTTTATCACAAATAAAAATCACCCATCATACATACACCTGAAAGTAGAGTGCTCTTTAGAGTGATAATGTGTCTCATCCTCAGAGAGGATCTTCATGGATCATTCATTTTAACACAACTTTTAAGTTATTGGCGGGAGTAGTACATTCTCTAGCAAGGAAAAATATATATGGAAAGCTTATCATATAGAAATAACACTATCAGCTAAAACAATTGGAAGCTGATAGCTGCTTTGAGCCTCCAGGAAGCCTTCTGGACTGTGGTGAAAATATCCTGCTTGGGGCTGCTCTGGTTGGTTCAGGGTCATTCTATGGATCAAGCTCAAAAGTCTGGATCATTGTGAGGTGTGGGAGATAATGCACATTAATAGCTTATTGAAGACCTAGGGACATAGATCATTTGGTCTGCTTAGACAGGAGGACCTAGTTTAATCCCTGGATTCACATGAAAAAGCTTGGTATAATGACAGACACATCCTTGTACACTTAGCATTGTGATAATCCTTGATAGTTTATTGGCCAACCAACCTCGTCTACTTGGTGAATTCTAGGGCAGTGAGAGATTTTAGTTCTAAAAACAAAAGCAAACAAACACAAAACAAACAAAAAACCCATGATGCACACTTCACCAGAGGATTTATAAAGAGATTGTCTTTTGTTCTCCACATTAATGTATGCTGACATATGCAAGTATGCACAAACATGTGCCCACACATATCAATACACAAAGAGAGATGATGAATGTTAATTCTGCTGGTCTCTATTCACTGCTGTTCATTATAGCATTTATACTGATAACTGAGTCAATTAGACTGGGCAGACTCTGGGACCTGACCCAACATCATGGCCTTTCCTGGTGTCATCAACTCACATCTGCATGCCCTCACTTTTTTATTTTTCTGTTCTATTTCCAGAAGAACATTGTGTTCCAAAATAATACAGTTGTTTCTCTCCAATTGTTTTTAAATTGCTTGTTTGGGCACAAGAACCTATAGGCAAATGTCAAAAACTTATGGTGACAATTCTGCTTATCCTCAGCACAGTGGTTTTGGGTCCAATGAGGAAAAGGTCTTCCTATGTTCTGTAAGTATTCCTTCATCAAAGCTGAAGTTCCTACTAATGCTTTCTTGGAGTCACATTGATTTTGTGAAATCTCTTTGCACAGAGGAATGTTAAAGGCTAAAAATAGAGAACAATCAACTATGCTTTGCTCTACAAAGGTACAAAATAGAATTATATTCACATATGTCTTTCTTGCTCTCTACATATATTTATTTGTCTATGTATTTATTTGGCTGTGGTATAAGATATAGATGTCACAGGACTGGAGAGATGGCTCAGTGATCAAAGACACTCACTACTCCTTATATGACATGGGTTCCATTCCAAGAACTCAAGTAGGGTGTCTAACAGGCACTGTTAGTTTTAGATTCAGGGTAACCAATGTCCTTTTCTAGCCTCAGTAAGCACCATGCACATAGTATTCACACATATATGCAAACACACATGCAGGAACATATAAAGTAAAAATTACCTAATGCTTAAAAGAATAAGAAGATATGTGTCCCCACTCTAACCTTTTATACAGGGAGTTATCCATAAAGCTTGAAGATGTTTGGGAACAACTCAGACCCCAGAATCCTAGAGTGCTCTCATCTAATGTGTGTCTAGTACTTTAGTCCAAGTATTTAACCTTGTGCATACTGGGATTTTAGAAGGTACTTTAAAATTCAGGTTGATACTTATAAAACTTCTCTTGAGTAGTTTGAGCTAAGTTTGATTGTGAATTAGCAATGATTTTCATGTACATCATGAGATGTTGATGGCATAATCCAGGTCAGAGAACATTTTGGAGTTGGAAGACTGGAACACTGGTGAGTGAAGCAACAAAAACAGGGGGTGTTGATTTGGCAAGCCAGACTACAGCAAGTCGACCAGAAGTCAGCAGCCATAGTATTTTGCTTCTGTTAGCCATTTGCCATTGAGTTTGAATGTCCCTCACTTGGAGATGAAGAAACAAGCACTAGAAAATGAGAAGAAAGGAAAATCCAAGAAATAGCTGTTGATGACTATCTCTTTGCCTAAGTATTCATGGCTGGAATCCTATAAACAAATGCAATGGATGCTTTTGAGGCTGTGTAGACCTCTTCTGGTGGAAGTGTAAACTCATGTCTCTAAAATGGAAGTCAGCATGGTAGTTCTTTTTTTTTTTTTTTAGATTTCTTTTTTTAAAATTTATTATTATATATTTTTATTTTCTATATTCATTGTTTACATTCCAAATGATTTCCCCTTTCCCAGTTTTCCCCTCCCCATATGTCCCATAAACCTTCTTCTCTCCACCCATTCTCCATTGGAGGGGAGTATCAGAACAGAGAAAAAGGAGAGAAGAGGTGATTGGAGAATGGTAGTTCTTTAGAATAGATTTAATGCATGACCCAGCTATCCATTCCTGAGCAAATGTTAGAAGGAATCTCTATATTTTACACAGAGATTCTTGCATGACCCTGTTTGTTCCTGCTCTATTCTATCAATGGATTGGAACCAGTCAATGTCATCACCTGATAAATGAATAATGAAGATGTGGTTTAGATACATAGTAGAAGTTTGCTCATCTTAATAACAAATGAAACTTGCAGGAAAATGGATGGATTAGAAAGAATTAAGAGATAATCCAGAAACACTAGAAGACTACGAAGCCTCAAGCTTTCAATATACACATTGAACAGGGTTGATGTTGGCCTTGGTGTCCAAGGAATTTATGTTGTGCAGGACTTGGGCTTAGAAGTGATGTTATTTTAAGACTGCATGTTGTTCTTGTTTAAAACCTTAATGAAATAAAATACCTTCATTTCACATGAGTTACACGTCCTCAAAACTAATAGTACAAAATCATAAATTACAGAGTTTTATTTTGTTCCATTTTGAGATACTTAAACTTGTGATTAAGAATTTTTATTTGTGCTTTTTTATTATTGAAATAAATTATCCTTGTTTTAGTCTTCTAGTGTTTCTGGATTTCTTACAGCTAATCAGCTTGCCCATGTAACCTCAAGGTATCCGTCAAGAGTATGCTGATGAATGGATGCAGTTATCACACAACAAACTGCATTTTCTCAAGCCTCAATCCTCAAGAAAGCCACTCAGGCAGGTGGTCCTGGGGTAGATAAGAAATAAATTTGAGTGAGCCTTTAGAGCAAGCCAAGAAGCAAAAGTTTTCCATGGTCTCTGCTCTAGTTCCTGCCTCCAGGTTCCTCCTTGACTTTCTGCCCTGATTTCCTTCAGTAATGGACTAGAGCTTATAAGATGCAATAAAAATGATCTTACACACACACACACACACACACACACACACACACACACGCACACACACACACACAGAGAGAGAGAGAGAGAGAGAGAGCACCCAGTTTCAGAAAAACAAAAATTACATGTTCTTTCCCATTGGGAGATCCTAACTTGAAGCTTATATATATATAAATAATTGTATATTTGTATAGACTTGGTATATTTGTGTATATATACATATATTATATATATATACATATACTGTGTATATATATATTATATATATACATATATACTGTATATATATATATATATACATATATATACAAATAAAAGAATTTAAGGTTATTATAAACTTGACACTAGATAGAAGACCAAAAGAGAGGAACATGAGGTACTGAGAAAGTTGGGAAGCAACAAACGTTCCATGAGAAAGGAGTAAAGAGCAGATTAGTGGAGGCAAGGAAAAGGGAGAAAAGAGAAACTATGAAAATAATATTTACTTGGAAATTGCCATAACACATCTTCATTATTTCTATAATCAGAAAAGAAAAAATAAACATTAATGTTAAATTAAATATAAGGCCAAACTATGATAGTTCTGTTAGCATTGCATGGAAAAAATGTTAGAGCTGAAGGACCAGGATGTCTGCTGCATTCCCTAAAAATGTCAGGAAAGCTACACACATGAACAACAGCAAGAAGCCTGTATAAGCAAGAGATGATCAGGCACAGCACAAACAGATACATTAACATGGAATGGGGAGATGTCATGGGGCCCCAACCTTAGACAAAGGACCATGGGCAACTGAGAAATGCTGACAATGAGAGAAAATCTTCTCCCCAGGGAAGATCCCCCAACTTGCTTTCTAAATCTAAGTGGTCAGTCCTGAAATCATATACATACTGTTAACATTACACATAGACTGAGATATGTAGATTGTATTTATATATTTGGAAATGTATATGTATACACACACACACACACACACACACACACAAACACACATAAAACCAACAACAATTAAAGAGATCATGAATTTGAAAGAAATTAAGGATGGTGCATGGGGTAATTAGAGTGAGAAAAATGGGAGAAAACATAATTACACTTAAACTTCAAAACGTTTTAAAAATGCATGATTAAAGTATGTACTATACCCATTCTACAGAAGCTTCTGTATCCCAACAGACCAAGGGAAAGGTGGGACCTCTGTACACCCCTGCCTGACCCATAAGTGATTTCTCTTCAACATCCCCATCTCTACTCCCTTTTCCTGTTTCATTCTGTTGGATTAAGTCCTTCCCATCCCTATTCATATAAAAGAGGGAGCCAGGTCCACAGGATTCAGACATGTTTAATATATTAGGTCATAAAATAACAGATTATTCAGGTTTTCATAAGGGTTACTATCTAGACTATATGAAAAACTGAAAAAAATAAACAACATTCCCCCTTCAAGTATCAGTCATTAAATGGGCCCAATGACTTGAATAGATGGTTGCAAAAAATGTAAATGTTCAATAAATATGTTGAAAAATATATAACTTCCTTAGCCACCAGAGAAATGCTTGTGTTAGGCTTCTGTCTGAAAATAGAGAGAAATATCATTAATAGTGTCAGGGGTTGGTTCCCTCTCATGACATGGGTCTCAAGCTGGGACAGTCATTTGTGGGCCCTTTGCTCAAATCCGGCTCCATCTTTACTCTGACACATCGCACTGAGAAGGGAAAATCGATTAGACATCAGGAGTAAATGGGGGGAGGGGACTGAGTGGCTGAGAATGTGGGAACAGGAGGAATAAGGTGGGGGGAAGGACAAAGGAAGAGTCCTGGGAGAGACACCTGGACAGGGTGGGCATGGCTAGGATGAGCTAGAACATTGTCCTAGGACAATGGACATTCACAGGAGTCTATGAGGGTGACCTTGGCTAAGACTCCTAGCAATAAGTGATATAGAGCCTGAACCAGCCATCTCCTGTAATATGTGCCTTTTTACATCGGTCCTGAGGCTAAAAATCAATCTTCATCCTTTTGCTACAAGTGCTTTCCCAACAGAATCCGACAGAGAGGGGTGCTCTCAGCTAACCATTGAACTGAGCACAGGGTTCCCAAATGGAGGAGCAAGAGAAAGGACCAAAGGAGTTGAAGGGGTTTACGGCCCCATAGGAGGAACAATAATATGAACCAACCAGTATCCTCAGAGATCCCAGGGACTAAACCACCAACCAAAGAGTACACATGGAGGGACCCATGGCTCTAGTCACATGGGTTAGCAGAGGACGGCCTGGTCAGACATCCATGAGAGGAGAGGCCCTTGGACCTGTGAAGGTTCATTGCCCCAAGGTAGGGGAATGCAAGGTCAGGGAAGCAGGAATGGGTGGGTTAGTGAGCAGCGGTAGGGGGGATGGGATGCGGGGTTTCAGAAGGAAAATGAGGAAAGGGGATAACATTTGAAATGTAAATAAAGAAAATATCTAATAAAAATATATAAAAAATAAAAAAGAGTGTATTTGAACATTGGTCACAAGCCACTAAATTGTCTTTATAAATTGGGTCACAAACCAAAAAAACAAAAAACAAAACAACAAAAAAAGAATCATCTCATCTCTCATCTCACCAGCTCTTTAGTGTGTCTTTTTATCTGCTTATTTTTATTTTTTTGCAAAATGTTCAGGCTGCTCCCTTAGTTTTCAGTTGCCTCCCTCGTTTTATTGTAGTGTTTTATGTGTTTTACATATTTTGACATTAACACTTGTGACAGTTTCAATTTACGACTTGGAGCTCAGTGAAGTTCTCTGCTGTCTGGGTCTTTGACCCAAATCGCCTATCCTAGCTGTCACCTTGCCTTTATTTCAAGCTCTGATGGTCACCTAAGTGAGCTACCTGGTTTTTAACTGTCATATTTGGTAGAGAAAATGTATGTGTCCCAGTTGCATAGACAGCTTGCCTGAGTCCACTAAGCTATGACTGGGAAAAGGACTGTGGCCTAGGTAACAGCATCCCTGGGAAGATGCCAACAAGCCAGACAAAAGGGAAGCCTCTGATTAATCATTATTCTTGGATGAAGAGAAGACAAAAGCCAAAACATTTTGCTTTCCATGGTGACTTTGCCTCCCTCCAATGTCATACAAAGCCACTTAAGAAAAAGAGGCAGATCACACAGAGACCTGAAATAAAATGCTTATAGCAGACACATCCATAAAGTCAACAAGCTGGAATAACTCTGCTGTCCATCAACTGCTGAACATTAGACATGTTGTGAAATAGTCATTCTGTGGAGTCCTAGCCCAGCAAAATGAAGGAACAACATATACCATACAAGAATCTTGAGGACATTTATGTGAAATGGAAAAAATCAAATGTGAGAGACTGAACTGATATTCCCACTCAAGAATTCTTGAAACAGCAAAACTACGGTATTAAAAATAAACAGAATAGTGTTTGAGCAGGGATGGAGGCTGCAGAGGGGATGGTGAATGTGCATTTAAAAAGCATTTGAGGGGTAATGGAATTATTTTAAATCTGCATTGTGCTATTGCTTACCTGATTGTATACCATTACCAGATCCAATAAATTAGTAAAACTCATTAAAATGGGTAAATTTCACTCTACTGAAATTATATATCAGAAAAAAGTAGCTGTTTTAAAGAAGGAAGGGGTTGTGCTGGTGAGAATGTTCATTGGACCAACCAGGTGGATTTCTGATTATTTTGAGGTCAGCCTGGTCTACAGAGTGAGTTCCAGAACAGCCATGACTATACAGAGAAACCCTGTCTCAAAAAAACAAAACAAAAAAAAGTTGTCTTTTGCCCTGCACATATACATCATAGCATGTGCAAGTTTCCCACCCTATACACACATACATGCATGCATGCATACACATGTACTTTTTAAATTGTGACCTAGCATATTACCTTTCCAGAGAACTCAAGTTCAGTTACCAGAGCCCATATCAGGTGTCCCCACCTGTTATTTGACCTCTAGAGTCTCAACACCTTCTTCTAGCCTTTATGGGCAATGTAGTCAGGTGCGTAATCTTATACTTAATCTGGATAATTAAAAATGAACTGAATCTTAATTTTGTAAATCAATCTCTGTCTTTAGCAGATAGAGAAGGGATCGAGGAAGAAAGGGAAAGAGAAATGAAGGAAGGAAGAAATAGTCTCCAAATATTAATACAATGCAGCATAGCATTCAGGAGCCCCCGACTCCATATACACACACTTGCACACACATCAAGAAATAAGTGTGATTTAAAAAAAAATAGGTGACTATTTTTTGATAGAGGTGACTATCCAGGTGAGTTAGTGTTAATCAATTTCTTTGCTTATCTGGGATCAAAACGGTGGGGGAACAATTACCATGTGGCAGGAAGTACACTAAATCATTTATCTCTTCATGTGTATTGCTTAATTTGCACAATCACCCTGAAGAGCAGGTGCTATATCATCCTTATTTAAGACTGTGAGAGGTAGTTCAGAGGACCTCAGAGCCTTGCCAAGACTCCAGAGCCACCCAGTGCAGAGTTCACATGCCAGTCAGGCCTATGTGGTGCTCAGCTTCTATTCCCAAAGAGCTTCCCTTTGAGAAAGAGTTCAATATGGAAATCAGACAACTCCTCCCCTCAAGTCATCATGATCAGCATGTTTGTCAAAAAAAAAAAAGGAAAGCCTGCAAAAATACAGTAAAATATTTAGATTTTTCAGCTGTGGTAGTTAATTTTCATTGTCCATTTGACTAGCCATTAAGGGTCTGAGTGAGGCATTCACTTTTGAATGTATTGTTCAATGGGCAGTGGGGGGATAAGAGTTGGGTCTGTGAGGGTCCTACTGTCACATGGGCTAGGGCCTCAGTCTGAATAAACATGTGATAGGCACAGATTTCAGCCTAGGAGGCAGGTGCAAGAGTTTCCAAATCTTAGCTTTTTCATAATGAATCACATGGAGTACATGAATAGTTAAAGAAAAGGAGATCATGTATTAAAGGGGAAGTACAGAAGAGCTTGGAGGTGTGCCAGCCTTGCTATATCTGTAGGAAGGTAAAAAGATAAAATATAGAGTTGAGGACCAGTGCTCTTTCACAGTCATTAACACAGCACCCACCTCCCAATTTTGGATAACTGAGTCTTTTGTTAGCCTTCAGACAAACTCTGATTCTAAGTCCACATTTCTCTGAAACCACTAACCGAGGAATTCTGCCTTTTTGTGTGCTTTGTGTGTACATATGTGTGCACACTTGAGTGTGTGTGTGCTCACATGTATGTGAGTGCATGTGTGTTTGCATGTGGGAATGTATGTGTCTGCTTTGCTGAGCATGTGCATATATGTCTGTGTCTATGTGTGTGTGATTTGCTCTGTGTGTGTGTTCTTGATTCTGCTTTCAGTAAAATTGGTCTTGAGTGATGAGTTCTTTTCTTTCCTGCCCTCTCATTCTTTGAATCAGTGGGAGAATAACCCTTCCCTGCAATTGTTCATGACATCATCATACACAGCTGGGCAGGAGTTGTTCGTTTCCCCTGAGGAAGTGCTGAAAACTACATATATTAAGAAAGTACAATGCAGAAGATAGGAAGCTTGATATTCACGCCAAGCAATGCAGATCTCTCACAAGAGCAAGAGAAAAATTGGTTAGGTTCTTCAACAAGAAATCTCTCAAAAAAAAAAAAAAAAAACCAAGGCAGTATATAAACAGAATTGGTCTCGTAGCAACAGGCAAGATGAGGTGGAAATAGTAAGCAGCAGAGGAAATGAGAAAAAATAGCAAGTTCTGCTTATGTCCTGGTTTCTGTCTCTGTGATAAACCACTCTGATCCAAAGCAACTTGGAGAAGAAGTGGTTTATTTCACCTTACAGGTTGTACCAGTCCATCACTGAAAGATGTCAGCGCTGAAAGTCAAGGAGGTGCTGGAAAGACAAACCATGGAGGAATAAGGTTTGCCGGCTCCCTCCCTGGATCATCCCTAAGCTCACTGTGGATACAGCCCAATACCACCTTCCCGAGGGAGGGATAGGCTGCCCATAGCAGGGAAGGCAGTCCTATAGCAATTAATAATGGCGACATTCCCCAGTAACATGCCTCAGGCAGCCCCCTAACATGGAGTCTGTCAGATGACCGAGTTGTATCAAGTTCAAAGCTAAAGCTTGCTAGAATGATTTTTAATAAAAGTGTAAACTTTAGACTCAAAATGGAAACCTAGGAAAACTATCCACCCTCAACAAGGACAAGAAAGCCTCATGCTGGTCCAAAGTTATTGGAAAGCTGTATCTACTTATTGTCCTAGGGGAGAGGGAGTAGGCTTGGTTTCACATCAAATGACAAAATATAATAGGAGATGTGTTTTAATATACGTGGTTAAAGCACATCTTTGCAACACCAAGGTAAACTCTTAAGAGTTTCCAACTCCCCCTTGGGCATTCGAAAACATGTTTACAGTATTCTACCATCCCCCGAGGCTTTATAAAAACAGAAACTGATGAACAATCATAAAAATTGTTGTTCTAGTATCTTGTATTTCATGAAACAATATTATGCCTAGCATAAAAGAAAAAAATAGCAGCTATTCTAGTAGATCTCTGGGAGCTTTACAATCATCTGCAACATATTGAGATGGTCCCAAACAGAATTTATCCTTCTAGCTGAGGATTCATGTGCCTTCATCCCACACAACAGCCCATTCCTTTGCAGTAGCAGAGCCACTGGGAAGTGATGAAGGCAGAAACACATGGCTGCTCAAAAATTACATGGATGCTTAGTCCTAAACAGAATATTAGTATGCCTCCCTAAAATTCAGGGAGGGTGAAGGGAAGAGCCAGAAAATAGGGAGAAAGTCTTCGAAGTGCTGTCATTTAGGCATGACACTGTCAACACAAACATAAGATCACAGACAAAGCAGCCCATCAATTGTCCTGGGTCAGCACATGACTGGAGCTATCAACAGTTAATAATGGTTCAGGGAAGGGATCATGGCTCCAGGGAATTCACCCCTTTTTGTAGCTGAATTATTGGCTTCTGATGAATTGGGTGACGTAATCATTGTCTTTAGCTGTATACTCAGTGGTGATACTACTAGCCTCTGATGTATAGCATGACAATGGTGGCACACACTTATGATCCCTGTGATGGAGGTTCTGAGACAGAAGGAGCCATGAGCTAGTTGGCCAGGGAATTTTGCTAATTGGGACTTCATGAGACACCCTGTCTCAAATCTAAAGTACAGAACAATTGAGAAGTGACACTTGACATCAAACTCTAGCTGACTCATGCGCATGCACACATGCCTACACACAATTTTAGAAGGATGTATTTCATGAGTAGGTATTAAACATCAATGGGAGTTATGCTTTTAAGGTCATTTTAGGATAAACTCCTCCCTGTATTAGAAAGAGTAGTTGTCATCATTAGTATATATGGCCCCAAAGCAAATGTTGTTGGTTGTGTTGACTCCATACACCCACACTTTTGGGAAGGTAGGCAGGCCAATAACATTGAAGACACTGTTAGCTAGCCATGCACCGCTGGTGATTGTCTTGGGACCCTTCAAAGTGTATTCACAAAGCAACATAGCGATAACTCAAGGTTATCCAAGTTCATCTCCTCTTTGAGGCTCCATATATTCCCAGTGTCCTGCTCTGCCTCTCTCTTATTCACAAGCCCACTATACATATTCTCCTAGTCATGTTTTCATATTGTCTCCTAGTTCAAAGCCCACCTTAGAAGGAGGACCCTGGCACCTGCTCTTCCAGAGTGTTCCAAAAGCCCCTGGCATTCTGTTTCCTCTCATTTGGGCAAAATATACATTTTAGTCTGATCTGAATTTGGAAAGAATTCACACATTTAACATTTTCAAAACTTCACACCAGCTCATGAGTCACTGGATAAATATTTCAATCCTTTCAGGGTTCTTGGAATTCTAATGCAGATACTACTGCTCTGTAGGGGTCCCCGCTTAATGGACTGTGTGGAGAAGGTATTTTGGTTGTAGTGTATGCCCGAGTTTCTCCAAAGCACCTCCACAGGAGCAAAAGGAGAGCCTTCAGTTGGTGTTTTATTTAGTATTGTCAACTTGAATATAGATTTGCCTAGGAGAAAAACTAGGCATGTCTATGAGGGAGTTCCTACACTGGGTAGAGAGGTAGGGAAACCTGACCTGAATGTGGATAGCTTGAGTTCTGGACTAAGGAGGAAGGCCAGGGGCTGGGGTGAGCACCAGCATTTATCTCTGCTTCCTGACTGCAGATGCTATGTCATCAGCTACCCGACACATCTGTCATTCCTCTCTCTTCTTGATGATCTAGACTCCCCAACTGTGAGCCAGAATAAACCTTAAATTGCCTTGCTCAAGGTACCTTGTTAAAGCTACAAGAAGATAACTTATATAGCTGTTGTTCTGATTTTAGTAAAAATAACTCAGAATGTTGCTTATTTAACTCATTTATTAGAATAGTGTCATCTTACCCCTTCCTTACCCATGGCTTCTTTATGATTTTTCTGAAGAATCCACATAGTTAAACCTGAATACTTTCTTTTTAAATTTAACAAAAGAAAACTGTTTCTACACAGTTAACTTGTACCTCTACACACTGTTGCTTGTACCTCTCTATATGCAAGAAATCTTTTCATGAACTCTCCATGTTGAGATTGAGCTGTAACCCAGTTGAATGTTTGAAAATGCATGCAAGGACTCTCCTGAATATAGACTATGCATGTGCATGTACGTATGCACACACACAGGCACACACTCTGATGTGAATTCATCCAGAAGCTTCCTAGGAAATTGCTCTCATTCCTCCCCCAACCCCTAAAATAAGTCATACCATTACTTTAATGGGATTTGACCAGATGGAAAGACAGCTTCTTTATCAGTTATTTCCTACCAAGCTTAAGAGTGAATAGGTACTTCTGAGTAATATTTTATCATATGACACTTGAGATACAGTTCCATGAGCATGAGAGTTACAAAATGAAATTGAACTGCTCCAGCACCAAAGCCATAAGCAAGGTGACAGATATTGATTGTGCCCCAAGATGTAATGCAGGCACCTAATGGGGCATAGTAATGTTCCATGAATCATTAGAATATTATTTTAAATTCCCCCCTCACCTGAGGGATTGCTAAAGGGGCATTTCACCTTCAAGTCACTCCCTTGCCTCTTTAAACAAGAAGAGAACTTGATAAGGTCATTGGAACATGGTGAATTTTTCATTGCTTTAAGAAAATTACTAGTTCTACTTGGATATCAGGAAGCCATATATACATGTATGTATATGTATATATGGATGTGAATGTGAATGTATATGTATACATATATGAAGATAAGGTATACTTCAACAATTTCACAACCGACAGTCAGTACAAAAGTCTCAGAACATTTACTTGAGCAAAATGGATTCTATTTTATTTTTATTTGTGTTTGAGTGTTTAATGTGAATGTCTAAAGAGGCTAGAAGAAGCCTTTCAATCCTCGGGTTGTGGAATTAAAAGACAGTCATGATTGACCAACTGTCCGACAAGGTACTAGGAACTGAACTCAGGTTCCCTACAAGCATAGCAAGAACTCTTAACTACAAAGCCATCTCTCTGCCCTCAAAATAAATTCTAATGATGTCATAAATGACAAATAATTACCATTTGGTGAAGATTTCCATTGCTCTGTGTAGTCTCATATCTGTCTTCAGTAAATGATACTTGTAATTTTATTTTTAATTAATTGTGTGTGTGTGCATGAGTGGCTGTGTTGTGTGTGTGTGTGTGTGTGTGTGTGTGTGTGGCTGTGGATACGTGTGAGTACAGGGGCTAATAGAGGCCAAAAGAGTCCCCTGAGTTACAGAGGATTGTGAGGTACCAGTATGATACTGGGAAGCAACTGGGGTTCTCAGGAGAGTACTGTAGACATTTAACCTCTGCTCCATCTCTGCTACCATGTTGCCCATGAATGCTTCCACAATGTTCCCAGACTTTCCTTGGTTCCTGAGTCCTGATATCTCTAGACAGGTCCCACTTGCGCCAGGAATTTGAGCAGTAGTAGTCTCACATGTGCTCTCAGGTGTGTCAGCACTCCTGGGAGACCTGCTCTCTCCCAGCTGGATTTGGGTACAGAAAGCTGTGGCTAGGATCAGCAGATGGAAATGAATGAAATGTTCTATATTTTTTTCATTAGATATTTTCTTTATTTACATTTCAAATGTTATCCCCTTTCCTGATTTCCCCTCCGAAAACCTCCTATCCCATCCTTCCTCCCCCTGCTAACCAACCCACCCATTCCCACTTCCTTGTCCTGTCACTTCCCTGTAGCTGAACTCTAACTTGACTTGCCCTTCCTGATCTTTAAAGTACTGCTTTGCCCCACAGCATGCTCACCTCTGTCCTCTGCTTGCTCTGCTCCATCGGAGACACACCTCTGTACCAAAACCAAAGACCCAACAAAAAAAATAGAACTTCAGAAAAATTTCCATCTGAAGCTAATAGAAAAGAAACTGGGGAAGACCCTTGAGGACAACGGTACAGGGGGAAAGTTTCTTAACAGATCACCAATAGTGTATGCTCTAACATCAAAAATTGACAAATGGGACCTCATAAAATTACAAAGTTTCTGTAAGGCAAAGGACACCATCAAAAGGACAAATCGGCAACCAACAAATTGGGAAAAGATCTTCACCAACCCTACATCAGATAGAGGGCTGATATCCGATATATATAAAGAACTCAAGAAGATAGACTCCAGAAAACCAAATAACCCTATTAAAAAATGGAGTAGAGTTAAACAAAAAATTTTCACCTGAAGAACTTTGGATGGCAGAGAAGCATCTTAAAAAATGTTCAACTTCATTAGTCATTAGGGAAATGCAAATCAAAACAACCCTGAGATTTCACCTTACACCAGTCAGAATGGCTAAGATTAAAAACTCAGGAGACAGCAAGTGTTGGCGAGGATGTGGAGAAAGGGGAACACTCCTCCACTGCTGGTGGGGTTGCAAATTGGTACAACCACTCCGGAAATCAGTCTGGCGGTTCCTCCAAAAACTGGGCACCTCGCTTCCAGAAGATTCTGCTATACCACTCCTGGGCATATACTCAGAAGATTCCCCAGCATGTAATAAGGATACATGTTCCACTATGTTCATAGCAGCCCTATTTATAATTGCCAGAAGCTGGAAAGAACCCAGGTATCCCTCAACAGAAGAGTGGATGCAAAAAAAATGTGGTATATATACACAATGGAGTACTATTCAGCCATTAGAAACAATGAATTCATGAAATTCTTAGGCAAATGAATGGAGCTGGAGAACATCATACTAAGTGAGGTAACCCAGACTCAAAAGATGAATCATGGTATGCACTCACTGATAAGTGGATGTTAACCTAGAAAACTGGAATACCCAAAACATAATCCACACATTAAATGAGGTATAAGAAGAATGGAGGAGTGGCCCCTGGTTCTGAAAAGACTCAGTGAAGCAGTATAGGGCAAAACCAGAACAGGGAAGTGGGAAGGGTTGGGTGGGAAAACAGGGGGAGAGAAGGGGGCTGATGGGACTCTAGAAAAGGGGAAATCATTTGAAATGTAAATAAAAAATATATCGAATAAAAAAGGAAATAAACTTAGAAAACAAAAAAAATGAATATTGATGCAAAAATACTCAATAAAATTCTCAAAAACCAAATCCAGGAACACACTCACCACAATGAAATAAGCTTCATCCCTGGGACACAGGGATGGTTCAATATATGGAAATCCATCAATGTAATCCACTACATAAAAAAACTCAAAGAAAAAAAAAAAACACATGTTCAGTTCATTAGGTTCCAAGAAGGCATTTGACAAAATTAAACATCCCTTCATATTCAAAGTCTTGGAAAGATCAGGAATTCAAGGCCCATAACTAAACACACTAAAAGCAATATACAGCAAACCAGTAGTCAACATCATACTAAATGGAGAAAAACTTGAAGCAATCCCACTAAAATCAGGGGCGAGACAAGGCTGCCCTCTCTCTTCCTATCTGTTCAATATGGTACTTGAAATTCTAGCTAGAGCAATTTTATTTTAAAAAAGGAGGTCAAATGGATTCAAATTGGAAAGGAATAAGTCAAAAATATCACTATTTGTACATGATATGATAGTATACTTAAGTGACACCAAAAATTCCACCAGAGAACTCTTACAGCTGATAAACACCTTTAGCAAAGTGGCTGGATATAAAATTAACTAAAATCACTATTCTTCCTATACTCAAAGGATAAATGGGCTGAGAAGAAACTTAGGGAAATGATACCCTTCACAATAGACACAAACAATATAAAATACCTTAGTGTGACTCTCACCAAGCAAGTGAAAGATATGAACAACAAGAACTTCAAGTCTCTGAAGAAAGAAATCGAAGTTCTCAGAAGATGGAAAGATCTCCCATGCTCGTGGATTGTCAGGATAAATATAATAAAAATGGCCATCTTGACGAAAGCAATCTACAGATTCAATGCAATCCAAATCAAAATTCCAACTCAATTCTTCATAGAGTTAGAAAGAGCAATTCACAATTCCATCTGAAATAACAAAAAAACCAGGATAGTTAAAACTATTCTCAACAATAAAAGAACATCTGGGGGGATCACCATCCCTGACCTCAAGCTGTACTACAGAGCAATAGTGATAAAAAATTGTACAGTATTCATACACAGACAGGCAGGTAGATCAATGGAATAGAATTTAAGACCCAGAAATGAACCCATACACCTCTAGTCACTTGATATTTGACAAAAGAGCTAAAACTATCTGTGGAAAAAAAAACAGCATTTTGAACAAATGGTGCTGGTTCAACTGCTGGTCAACATGTAGAAGAATGCAAATTGAACCATTCTTATCTTCCTGTACAAAGCTCAAGTCCAAGTGGATCAAGGACCTCCACATAAACAAGATATACTTAGTCTAATAGAAGAGAAAGTGAGGGAACGCATCAAACACATGGGCACAGGGGAAAATTTCCTGAAAAGAACAATGGCTTATGCTGGGAGATCAACACCTGACAAATAGAACTTTAAAAAATTGCAAAGGTTCTGTAAGATAAAGGACACTGTCAATAGGACAAAACAGCAACCAACAGATTTGGAAAACCCTGAATCTGATAGAGGAATACTATCCAATATATACAACAATCTCAAGAACTACAAGAACTCCAGAGAACTAAATACCCCTATTAAAAATGGGGCACAGAGGTAAACAGAATTCTCAACTGAGGAATATCAAATGGCTGAGAAGCACCTAAATGTCCAACATCCTTAGTCATCAGGGAAATGCAAATCAAAATAACCCTGAGATTCAACCTCACTCTAGTCAGAATGTCTAAGATCAAATATTCAGGTGACAGCAAATGCTAGTGAGCATGTGGAGAAAGAGGAAGACTTCTCCATTGCTGGTGGGATTTCAAGCTGGTACAATCACTCTGGAAATCAGTCTGGTGATTCATCAGAAAATTGAATATAGTACTATCTGAGGACCCAGTTATACCATTCCTGGGCATATACCCAGAAGATGCTCCAACATGTAATAAGGACATGCTCTGCTATGTTCATAGCAGCCTGATTTATAATAGCCAAAAGCTGGAAAGAACTCAACAGAGAAAAGGATGCAGAAAATGTGGTACAGTTACACAATGGAATGCTACTCAGCTATTAAAAATAATGACTTCATGAAATTCACAGACAAAAGGATGGTTCTAGAATATATCATCCTGAGTGAGGTAACTCAGTCACAAAAGACCACACTCACTGATAAGTAGGTGATAGGCAAAGAGCATGGACTACCCATAATACAACTCACAGACCACATGAAGCTCAAGAGGAAGGAAGACCAAAGAGTGGATACTTCAGGCCTATTAGAAGAGGGACCAAAATAATCAAATAAAGTTGAGGGTGGAAGTAAATTGGGATGAAGAGAAGAGGTGGAGGTGGGACAGAGGAGAAGTATCAGGTATGGGAGGAGATAGAGGAGATATACAGAGGGTCAGGAAGTTGAACAGAGATATGTATCAATGAGGGATGCAGAACTGGGGATAGCAACCAAAAAATCCCCAGGTTGAGGGATGGGTCACCCACCCTTCTCCAAATTTTGAACCCAGATTTGCTCCTGTCTAAAGGAAATACAGG
Organism: Apodemus sylvaticus; assembly: GCF_947179515.1. Taxonomy (NCBI): domain Eukaryota; kingdom Metazoa; phylum Chordata; class Mammalia; order Rodentia; family Muridae; genus Apodemus; species Apodemus sylvaticus. The sequence goes on from NC_067483.1 coordinate 31,329,804, forward strand.
GACAAAGAGTGGGACAGAGACTGAAGGAAAAGCCATCCGAAGACTGCCGCACCTGGGGATCCATCCCACATGCAGACACCAAACCCAGACATTCTTTTGGATGCCAAGAACTGCTTGCTGACAGGAACCTGATATAGCTCTCTCCTGAGAGGCTCTGCCACATCCTGACCAATACAGATGTGGATGCTCACAGCCAGCCATTAGACTGAGTACAGGGACCTCAATGGAGGAGTTAGGGGAAGGACTGAAGGAGCTAAAGGAACCTTATCAGGCATCAATGGGAGGGGAAGCCCTTGGTTATGTGAAGGTTTGATGCCCCAGTGAGGAGGAATGCTTGCATGGTAAGCCGGCAGGGTAAGGAGGTATAGGATAGAGGAGTTGTAGATGGGAAACTGGGAAATGGAATAACATTTGAAATGTAATTCATCTGGAATAAGAAAAAACCCAGGATAGCTAAAACTATTCTCAACAATAAAAGAAATTCTGGGTTTATCAGTATCCCTGACTTCAAGAAATACTACAGAGTAATAGTGTTAAAAACTGCATGGTATTGGTACAGTGACAGGCAGGCAGATCAATGGAACAGGATTGAAGATCCAGAAATGAACCCACACACCTATGGCCACTTGATCCTCGATAAAGGGGCTGAAAACATCCAATGGAAAAAAGATAGCCTTTTCAACAAATGGTGCTGGTTCAACTGGAGGTCAGCATGCAGGAGAATGGGAATTGATCAATCCTTGTCTCCTTGTACTAAGCTCCACTCCAAATGGATCAAGGACCTCCACATAAAGCCAGACACTATGAAGCTAATAGAAAAGAAACTGGGGAAGACCCTTCAGGACATCTGTACAGGGGGAAAGTTCCTGGACAGAACACCAATAGCTTATGCTCTAAGATCAAGAATTGACAAATACAACCTCATAAAATTACAAAGATTCTGTAAGGCAAAGGACACCATCAAAAGGGCAAATCGGCAACCAACAAATTGGGAAAAGATCTTCACCAACTCTACATCAGATAGAGGGCTAATATCCAATATATATAAAGAACTCAAGAAGTTAGACTCCAGAAAACCAAATAACCCTATTAAAAAATGGGGTACAGAGTTAAACAAAGAATTTTCACCTGAAGAATTTCAGATGGCGGAGAAGCATCTTAAAAAATGCTCAGCTTCATTAGTCATTAGGGAAATGCAAATCAAAACAACCCTGAGATTTCAGCTTACACCAGTCAGAATGGCTAAGATTAAAAATTCAGGAGACAGCAGGTGTTGGTGAGGATGTGGAGAAAGAGGAACACTCCTCCACTGCTGGTGGGGTTGCAAATTGGTACAATCACTCTGGAAATCAGTCTGGTGGTTCCTCCAAAAACTGGGCACCTCACTTCCAGAAGATTCTGCTATACCACTCCTGGGCATATACCCAAAAGATTCCCCAGCATGTAATAAGGATACATGTTCCATTATGTTCATAGCAGCCCTATTTATAATTGCCAGAAGCTGGAAAGAACCCAGGTATCCCTCAACAGAAGAGTGGATGCAAAAAATGTAATATATATACACAATGGAGTACTATTCAGCCATTAGAAACAATGAATTCATGAAATTCTTAGGCAAATGAATGGAGCTGGAGAACATCATACTAAGTGAGGTAACCCAGACTCAAAAGATGAATCATGGTATGCACTCACTGACAAGTGGATGTTAACCTAGAAAACTGGAATACCCAAAATATAATCCACACATTAAATGAGGTATAAGAAGAATGGAGGAGTGGCCCCTTGTTCTGAAAAGACTCAGTGAAACAGTATAGGGCAAAACCAGAACAGGGAAGTAGGAAGGGTTGGGTGGGAAAACAGGGGGAGGGAAGGGGGCTGATGGGACTTTCAGGGAGTGGGGGGTCTAGAAAAGGGGAAATCATTTGAAATGTAAATAAAAAATATATCGAATAAAAAAAAGAAAAAAGAAATGTAAATAAAGAAAAGAAATAAGAGAAAAGAAAAGAATAATTTTGGATAACTCAAAAGATAGAGTTAAGAAATAATGGATTTAAAGATAACTGTTCTTTCCAAGATGTGGCTTGTTGGGTTTTTTTTTTCCTTCAATGATCTGCTTCCACATCACTGCAGTGTCAGTAGTCAGCAGGGGATGAATCATTAACACACACTCACAAGTATCGACCATGCTCTAAGGACCAAACAAGTTCTGATGTCTGCTAAAGGATTAAATATTTCTGTTTTCTGAAAAAAAGTAATTTTTTGTATTGTGTTTTCTATTAAATTGTATTTAGTTTCAAAACAGAAAAAGTTTTATAGCAGTGCCTTCCAATGTAATTTTTAAACATAATTAAATTTTTAAAAAGAAACTGTGTAGCCCTGTTGGAGTAGGTGTGGTCCTGTTGGAGTAAGTGTGTCACTGTGGGTGTGGGCTTTAAGACCCTCATCCTAACTGCCTGGAAGCTCGGCATTCTGCTAGTAGCCTTCAGATGAAGATGTAGAACTCTCAGCTCCTCCTGCACCATACTTGTCTGGATGCTGCCATATTCCTGCCTTGATGATAATGCACTGAACCTCTGAACCTATAAGCCAGCCCCAATTAAATTTTGTCTTTATAAGAGTTGCTTTGGTCATACTATCTGTTCACAACAGTAAAAGCCTAAGACAACTTTGTTATATAGTTATAAATGGACAAAATATTGCATATAAACAAAATATGATAGTAGTCCACTGGCATTGGAATTTTGGAACTTATGTTCCCAGATAAGAGAGAATTTTTATACTATCCAATCCTGGCTAAAATTAAACTGAGGGTTGGAGTTGTTTAATACTCGGTTAAATGACTACCTTTAAATGTTTCTTTATTCAATATATTTTTATTTACATTTCACATGATTTCCCCTTTCCAGGATCCCCCGTCCCAGAAACTCCCATAAGTCTTCTTCCCTCTCCTTCTTCCCCAGTCAATCCCTTCCCACTTCCCTATCCTGATATTCCCCTACACTGTTGCACTGAGCCTTTCTAGAACCAGGGGCCTCTCCTTCTTTCTTCTTGGGCATCATGTGATAAGTGAATTGTTTCCTGGGTATTCCAAGCTTCTGGGCTAATATCCTCTTATCAGTGAGAGCATACCATGTGTGTTCTTTTATGGTTGGGCCACCTCACTAAGGATGACATTCTCCAGTTCCACCCATTTGCCTAAGAATTTCCCCATGTGGCTTTAACCATCCTCCTTGTCATAGCTATAAGGAAGTGGGTCATGAAGAATGTGCCCTTGATGGAGAAACTGGGTAAACAGTAGACTCTCTCTCTCTCTCTCTCTCTCTCTCTCTCTCTCTCTCTCTCTCTCTCTCTCTCTCTCTCTCTCTCTCCCTCTCTCTCTCCGTCTCTCTTTGTCTCCCCATTTCTGTTTCTCTATATTGCTCTCTGTTATTCTGTCTCTTTGTCATTCTCTCTGTCTCTATTTCTCTGTATTTCTTTGTCCATTTCACTCCCTAACCCTCTGTCTTTGTCTGTCTCTCTGTGTCTCTGTGTCTGTCTTTGTGTGTCTCTGTCTTTGTGTGTCTCTCTCTGTCTATCTTTGTCTCTGTCTCTGTCTCTGTCTCTCTCTCTCTCTCTCTCTCTCTCTCTCTCTCTCTCTCCTTCCCAGCTACCAACAGATGATCAGTATGTTCCACTCCAGGTACCTCACCATGATGCTTTATCTAAAAGAGGATTCAAAGGCAGCAAAACCAAGAAAGCAACCAACCATGAAGTTGACTGTCAGAGTGTGATCCCAAACCCATCTTCTCATCCTTCAGTAGTCTGTCACTCCTCACAGCAGTGAAAAGCTAACATAGGACTTGAGCATAAGAAACTTAACACCCAAGAGAGTTAGTGAAACCAATCCTTGGAGACACCAAGAGATGAACACATATATGCTTGGCTTCAGCAATGGTATATCTACGCAAGTAAGTTCTTTGTTTGGTATTTATCTTCCACCTGTCAACTTAAAAAATGTTCCCTGGGCATCAGCTCATAACCTCATATTTTAATACCCTATCTCTGTTGACACACAGTGTTAATATCTGAAGCCAAGTGGATTCTTCAGGCATATTCACAGAATGAAAGTACCTTCCCTTGCAACTTCTTATAAAAGAATATTATCTATCTTAGTTAACAAATTGTGATATGTGTGAATTCATTACTTTGTCCTAACATGAAATGTCTAAGGAATTACTTTTTCATGGGGGGCTGGGGAAGGCAGTGGTTCTTAAGATGAGCTGTGAGCAGGGAGAGCAGTGAGATAATGATGAAAGATTGTGTGTTTCCAGATGCTTTCAAACGCTTTCCCAGGGCTGGAGCAGTATTTACAGAGCCCAATATCTGTACTGTTATGCTTTAAAAGAAAACTTTAATCAAGTACGGTGGTAAAGGTAGATAAGCCGACTTGAATGTACTAGCTACATTCTCACAGGCACTCTGTGAAGAATTCTAAATTAACGAAACTCAAAGTAAAAAGATGACTCAGCACTTGCTTCAATACCAGCTCTGCACAGGTTCAGGTGGCATGGCTCTGCATGGAGAATGTCTTCTAAGCCATAAAAAAAAAAGACAGGAAAGCCATCTGAGTAATAACCTATACAGTCTTCTGCACACTTATTTCAGGTGTTTCTTTAATTCCTAGTAAATAAGATCGAAAAGTATTTTAATTGAGTTTATTTACTTGGTTGTCCTTCAAATAATCTGATTTGCCTTGTGTGTGTGTGTGTGTGTGTGTGTGTGTGTGTGTGGTGGTATGCATACATGTATATGTGTTTGCATATGTATGGGAGGATACATGTGTTCATATAGACTGATGAAGTTGACATTAAGTATTTTATCACTTTCTACTTTATTTACTGAGGCAGAGTCTCTTGCAAAACATGAAGTGCTCCAAATTTAACAAGATTAGGCAGCCATCTTGCTCTGTAGATTTCCTATCTCTGCTTCCCAGGTGCTTGGAGTAGAAGTGGCCACATCACTCGCCCAGCTTTTACAGGGGTGCAAGAAATCTAAACTGTCTTCATCACATTTTTGTAGCAAGCTCTTTAACCACTGAGCAGTCTCCTTGGGCCAAGACATATATTTTCAAGTCTTCTAAAATATTATAAAATCCACAATAGGAGACTGCACACCATAAAGAGCATCTTACTACAAAATGAACTCTCTCCAGTGATTGCACTCACAGCTGCTCTGTGATTGATACATGATTAAGGGGCAAACCTTTAAAGAAAGGCTTTTCTGCTGTTAGCAAAGCCTGCCCCATTCTCCCACTACCACATTCTTTAGACCAGTGCAAAAGGTAGGTTTTTAGTAGTATGTGTTCTTTTCTTTCTTTCTTTCTTTCCTTCTTTCTTTCTTTCTTTCTTTCTTTCTTTCTTTCTTTCTGTCTTCCTTTTTTCTTCCTTCCTTCCTTCCTTTCTTGTTTTCTTTGAGACAAAAACTGGAAGATATTATTTTTTTCTTTTCTTTGCTAAATATGAATTATTTGAGTAAAGCCAGCTTAACACTAGAAATTAGCAAAGAGGAAAGAACTGATAAAATTCCTCATTTTCTGCCTTGCTCTTCAGTATTACTGAAGCACTATGGCCTTGGTAAATGTGTGATCTGCCAAAATCTGGCTGTTAGACTCCTCTTCCTCAGAATCCATTGTGATAGACAAAACTTTCCATGTGAGTGGATCTGGAAGCATGAAACAGAGGACCATGTGGGAATGTCTCTGCGAGTGAGCTGCTGGGTTAGATTAAATGATCGACTATGTGTGTCCATGGGCTTGGGTCTGGGTCTGAACTGAAGGAGAAAGTGACCTGAGCAGCAGCCTCCATCTCTCTCTGATCCTGACTGTGGATGGCATGTAAGTAGCTGCCTCACACGTATGTTGCCCGGCAAGAAGTCCCAGCAAGACGGACGGTATCTTCTCAAACTCTGGAGCAAGTTTAAGCAACATAAAGAAAAAAGGGTTTACTTTTTTCTCACCATTCAAGGATGTGGTCTGTTCTTGTGGGGAAGGCTTGGTGGAGGGACTGTGAAGCAGCGGACCACCTTGCATCCACAGACAGGAAGCAGAGAGGGAGGAACACCGGTTCTCAGCCCTGTTTGTTTTGCCTTTCAGTTCAATACAGGATGACACTCATAGGATGGTGCTGACCATGCTCAGGGGGAGTAACCTGGATTTGAAACTTTCCCGGAAGCACCCTCATAGGGGCTAAATCTAATCAAGCTGAAAATGAAGATGGCGGGTCAGAGTGTGAAACAGGGAATGGTGGGTGCATATGACAGAGGCAGAGTACATACATATGTAAATATGTATGCATGAATGTATATATGTATGTTATTATTTCATATTTATATTCCATATTTATGTTTATATTATATTTCATATTCATATGTAATTGTTAAAGAATTAAAAAATATTAGCTATGACAGTAATCTTGCTTTAACTGCTCCTTTAACAGCCCTCATGGATGCATTTTGAAATTCCGGAAAATATTTTGCAATGGAAAATGAGCTTAGAGAATAAAATGCAATATATTGTGACAAAAAATGTGTTTCTGATATAATTCCTATTAAGTATTCACTGAATAAACAATACAATAACTAGGAACATAAGAGTAACATTTGGTGTAAGAATGCATAAGCATCATTGAACAAATACATTCAAAGAGACCTAATGGGAGGAGTTAAGTGGAAAGGGTAATGTAAGGATATGGGTGGACAGGGCACTTAGAGACAAGACTTAGTTGATAAGAGCACTTTCCAGAGGATGAGAATTCCACTGTTCACACCCATGCTTGAGTGGCTCAGAGTTGCTTGAAACTGTTCCTCTCAGGGATCTGATGCCTTCTTCTGCCCTTGCATGGACATGCAAATGTGGTAAACACACTCAGGAGCACACATACACTTAAACACAATCTAAAAAGAGTAAACAGAAGAGAGGGTTAACTAGGGGTAGAAGGGTATAAGAGGGCACAAGGACAGTGGGCAAGGAAATGAAGAAGAACAAAGTATAATAACATATGTATGAGAAAACAGAATGAAACCAATTACTAATTCTAAAGAAAAATAAGCATTAAAATCGTAGATAAATAATAGCATGGCTAACAACATGGCTCATTGGTTAAACTGCTTGCAGCCAATGCTCAGTCACCAGAGTTCAATCCCCAGAGCCCACAGATAGGTAGAAATAGAAAACCAATTCCATAAAGTTGCCCTCTGACCCCCTGCCATGGTGTGACATATGCCCCACCCCCAACAATTAATAATATTTTTTAAATTTAAAATTTAAAAAAAGTGAAAAAAAAAAAAAAACCAAAAGGCAGAACTGTTGGCCTAACCCAGGGCAGAAGTGATGTGAATGTAATTGTGTATATACACATACTTTTTGATCAAAGAATAGGCTGAGGAATGTGAATCCTACCTTTATCTTGACTGAGAATTGATATCCATTCATTAACCTATGTTTGAGATTTTTTCAAATACCAGATGCAATAAGGAAAAATTACATTAAAACTAATGTGCTTATCAGCTTTAAGAAAAACCATTTAGTCTGCTGAATATCCTTTCTGAGAACACTCATTAAACTTACTTTGCAAAGTGATCTAATTAAACCTGGGATTAAATACTTGAAAACTTGGAAGTTAATTTTTCTAGAATTTACATGACATGCATTTATCATCTTCACATGTATTAATCTTCACCTCATATGTATGTGTGTAGGTATGTATGAATGTATATATGTATGTATGTTTGTATGTTTGTATGTATCTTCTGTGGTGAATAAACTTTTCTGAAAATTTTTCTTTTGTTTTTCATTTATTTTTGATAATTTCTTTATTTACATTTCAAATGTTATCCCCTTTCCCAGTTTCCACTCCAGAAGCTCCCTCTCCCATCACCTCTCCATCCTGCTTCTATGATGGTCTCCCCCACCCACCACCCACGCCTGCCTCCCCACTCTGGCATTCCCCAACACCGGGGCATTGAGTCTTCACAGGACCAAGGGCCTCTACTTCCACATGCATGTACACCACACCAATGAAACACAGACAAAGAAAATCTTAAGTAAAAAAGTATAACTTCCCTTTTGTATTACTTCTTAGATCTTATATTTCCATTTTTAAAATAATTTAGGCTAATCAAAATTTTAAACAGTTTTTTTTGGTCTGTGAGCATAAAGGATAATTTTAAGAGGAAGGAAATGCATATTGTGGTATACATTTTTTGTGTATATACACTGGGTTGATTGCTTTCTTCAGTAGAGGAACTGTCTTTGAGGCCACCCAGGCATCCCTAATATAAATCAGTGTAAGGAAGGAAAGAGAAAATTATGAAGTGATGTCTCCCACCGGTATAGTAGGTGCCGAATCAATTCATGATGTTAATCATGAGTCTATTTGATGTCTCACATCAGGATAGTACTTTATTTGTGAACACCAATAGGCTGGCAGCCTTTTAATAGCCTAATTATAATATAGCTAAATATAGCTAAATATTTCTACTAAATTCTTACCTATAAAGCCGGCTCAACTCAATTCCATCAAAATATCTTCTCGTATAGGTGTGCTGACCAGCCACATATCTATCATGGATTAACCGAGTTGTGCAGTCTTTTAGATCTTTGACCAAGATTACACCAAACAGCAAGGTGAAGAATCAAGCATAGATCTGAAATTTTCAGATTCAAGAATCCTCCTGAGGAATCTCTTCTTCCTTTCTATGTAGCCATGAGCCACATTCTTTCCAATATTCACTCCCTGTCTTCTCCATAGTCTTTTCCAATTGTCTCCAGTCATCATAAGGGGTTCCACAAATATGTATTAAAGATTAGATTGAAGCTCCTGTGTGTTTTTTATGTATATGTCTGCAACTGTATGTGTGTGTCTATATGTGGGTAGGTATACAGCTCAGTCTAAGTGTATGGGACTGTGTGTATAAGTACATTTGCAGACACAAAACTTCATAATGCATATATATGTGCATGTGTGTATGCATAGATATGTGGGTATATATATATATATATATATATATATATATATATATATATATATATATATATATATTCATAAATCTCCACGCATGTGTATGTGCATGCATGTTTATCTGTTTGGGTATATGGACATTTTTACATCTGTATTTATGTTTATCTGTGTGTATGGATCTATAGTCATGAGTGGGGAGTAAAGAGGTCAACCTCAGATGTTGTTTCTCTGGTGCTGTTCACCAGGCTTTATGAGGCGGAGTTTCTCTTTAACCTGGAATTCTTCAGTTAGGTAAGGCTGCCTAGGCAGTGAGCCACATAGATCTTTCTGTCTCTACCTCTTAAGCTCTGAAATTACAAGAGCCTGCCACCACGCACAGATTCTTTTGTGGACTCAGAGAATCAAACTCTCGGCCTCATGCTTTCATGGGCAAGTCCTGTACCCTTGTGGATAGCCACAACCCGAGAGAATGAAGTCCTTGGGGGATCCTTTTGAGGCTTCCTTGGCTTCTTTTTCTGCTTTCTTCTTCCTCCAACTTCCCTTCCCCATGAAAGTGACAACTGGAGTGAGAAAAGCCTGCATGGTGTCAGAAGGCAGTAAATTATGGGTCAGAGACTCCCAACAGCAGGAAGCTCATTTTGTAAGTGGCATGTGTAGAGGAAGAACAAGACGGGCATGTTGAAGCTATAAAAATGCACCACTTAGACCATGTTCTGAGGGACCTTCAAGACCTGAAGCAGAGCATATGAGAAATAAGTCCTTCTAAAATACTAATGCTCTTTGGTATACTCCATTTGCTTTACAATAGCAATCACACCATCCATCTCTAGAGCTGAGGGCAGGCCAATGTTATCAATTACTGCCAGGCCAGTATATACTTACATATGATGGTATCATTCATGAAACATCCATTATGGGCAGAGATTTCTAACAGGTTTCACATAATGCTTTTATTTTAAGCCTGGATAACAGTGAATTTTCTTATTTATAGAGAGAAGTCTTTGGGGAGTTAACAAAACTCTCTGAAGGACACATCCATGAGGATTAAGGCTATATTCAGACCATATGAGTCTTTGTAACTGCCAGGAGAGGAAGGCAGCTTCTCAGAAACCCTTGCGGGGCTGAAGAGATGGCCTGTCAGTTAGGAGCACCTGTTTCTCTTGCTAAAAACCGGAAATTGGTTGCTTATGCACATATCAGACAGCTCATATCTGTAATTTCAGCTCCCTGAGATCCAACGCCCTCTTGTGGATTTTATAGGCATATGCACTATTGTGGACATGTTTACACAGACACTAACAGGCACACATTAAAAAATAAAATAAAATGAAATGAAAGATAAAGAAAATAATCCCTACCCGTGCATGATCTGAGGCATTTTCAACTCCAAGAGCTAGTTCAACTAACCTCATGTGGAATGGGCTTTGTTCTCAGGTTCTTAATAGGTAAAAAGGCAATTCTATTGACTGGTCACGGGCAAGGAAAGAGCTACAACACAGTGCCCTAAGCATTGTGACAAGAAAAAGGTTTGTAACTCAGGGTGAGCAGCTGTTCCTAGCCTCATCATATAATATTAGTCATGAGAGTACTTCTGAGAACAATATTGAATTTTCCCTTTCATGTACTTGGTATTTTTATTTTCAACACAAGGGTAGAAAGCTGGGATTCCGGATGCAGCTAGCTTGGCCTTTGCTGTTCATCTGCATGTGGTCTGGAAGCTTCTGACACTCATGTAATGGGCCAAAGCTGTCAGAGCGAGGAACTTGGCTCAAAAGGTCTGCATGTAAGGGCAGACTCGGGAAGGCTGTCACTGTGTTTAATATTGGTTGCTTTCCTTCCCAGAGAGTGGAACCGTGGGATAGACATCCAGACACTAAAGATGCTGGAGAGAGAGATACAGCAAGTAGAGATTATAAATACATCAAGAAACTGAGCAGAGATGACATTTCATAAAGTCTTCTGAGGGGATTTGGACTCTGGTCAAACATGGAAAGCAGCTTCTGAGCACGCTTTATTTTGAAAACAGATTCAAATCGGATGGAAATATTCACATGTAACCCAAAGGACGTCTGTGGGAATAAATGTTCCAAATGTTCTCTCTGGCAATGGTCTTCAAAAAACCAAGAAAAATCCAGGACTGGTTTAAAGTGTTAGATGTTTTTAAATGAGTTAGCATGGGAACCAACCAGTACCCCCAGAGCCCCCAGGGACTAAATTACCAACCAAAGAGTACACATGGTGGGACCCATGACTCCAGCTGCATATGTAGCAGTGGATGGCCTTGTTGGACATCAAAGAAAGGAGAGGCTTTGGTTCTGTGAAGGCTCAATACCAGGACAGGGAAGCAGGAGTGGGTGGATTGGTGAGCATGGGGAGCGGAGGATGGGATAGGGGATTTTTGGTGGGGAAACCAGGAACAGGGATAACATTTGAAATGTAAATAAAGAAAATATCTTATAAAAATAAAATTAAAATTAAATATTAGAAAAAATAAGAAGAGCACTGGCTATAATTCTTTCAACTCCACTGCCTGGTAAATCAACCCTGACACCAAGCATGAGACTACTGCTCACAACAGGAGGATATCAGCCACATCTGGACCATGTTAGGGAAGAATCTGCCTCTTATAGAACACTGAAAAAGCTGAGTTATCCTTAGAATACTATTAGCTTGTTTTCTAAACTGTGTTTAAAACACAGGGTCTTCAGGAGACCTGAGAGCCCAACTCTGTCTCCTAGAGTATACATATTCAGAAGTCACTATGCTCCATACCCCTTCCCATCTCCTCTTGGAGAGCCACAATGTATAATAAAAAGATGTTAAGCACTATGAACACTCTACAACTTAGAACATGATCTAAACCTTTATTTTTCTCATACTTTAGGGGAGGATAATCAACCTCCCCTAAAGGGGAAAATTTAATGTTTTCTTTTTCCTTTAATTTCTCTCTCTCTCTCTCTCTCTCTCTCTCTCTCTCTCTCTCTCTCTCTCTCTCTGTGTGTGTGTGTGTGTGTGTGTGTGTGTTTATTATATGTATGTGAAAGTCACTGAACAACCTCAGGTGTTGGTCCTTGCTATCTTGTTTGAAAATGGATTTTTTATTGCTCACTGTTGCACACACCAGTTTAGCTGGCCTGTGAGCATCTGAGGATTCTCCTGTCTCTGCTTCCTATCTCCTCATAGGGTGTTGAGTTTACAAATGAATGCCATGATATCTAGCTTTACCTGGGTTTGGGGAGATCTGATTTATGATTACCAGGCAAGTCATTTGGCAACTGAGATTTTTTTTTAATGGATACATTCGTTACATTTCAAATTTTATCCCCTTTCTCAGTTTCCCCACTTCCCAGAAAGCCCCTATCCCATCCTCCCTCATCCTGCTTCTATGAGGGCATTCCTCCACCCACACCACTCCCGCCTCCTTACCCTCGATTCCCGTGGGGCATTTATGGAGCCTTCATAGGACCAAGCGCCTCTCCTCCAATTGATGCCTGACAAGCAATCCTCTGCTACATATGCAGCTGGAGCCATGTGTACCGCTTGGTTGATGTCTTAGTCCCCCCTCCTTAGTCTGGGGGGTCCTATCCCATGTTTTTAAATTAGTCCCTTCCATACAGATATTTTTAAGTGCTGTGATGAGAAATCATAATTCAAGAGACAATGTCATTCTTTCTCCACACCATGCACAAACAGTCCCTCTGTGAACCCTAATAATAGTATGTTTTATATACCAAGATATTAGTTCATTGTTTCCAGACTTCTAAAATGGCTCACCATAGATAACAAGCAATCTGTTAATGTCAAAGTTCTGCCCCTTCATTGTCTAAGCTGATGTCTGAATGTGTCTAATTTGTCATCTTGACATGCCAATGTCCCTTTAGTATTATTGAAGAATGTAAGCAACATTTACAACTTATTGTCTACAGATGCCTTGTGGAGCAATCACAAACGAGCAGCACTGTCTTAAACTATCCTTCCATGCGTGTTGACATTTACTCAGTCATTTTCATTTTCAGTGCAGTGCCCTCCACAATCCTAGAATATCCATGTTTTTATTTGCTAGAAGCTCAGATAATCCGTGGTTATCAGAACTGGCTCATCATTAAAGCATGAAGACTTGTTGAGAATGACTTAAAATTCACAGCATTTTAATAAGGAGAAGGAGGAATAAGTAAGAGGAGGAAACATAGGGTGAGACTGATAAAGAAAAGATTATACAAGAGTCCAAGTGCTGAGGAAGCCATAACAATTACCTGTTAAGTAAAAGCGTGGAATACCATTGTTTTATACTGAGCAAGTACACAAAACTCGCAAAGGCCAGAAGGAACCAAGATGGGACTCATTCTTCCTAAATCCTAAATCCTATACACTCATATTGGGCATTTAAGGAAATATAAACAGACCAGGATTTTTGTTAACCCCTGGAAACAGGAAGTTCCAGTCTATGGATTCTAAAAAGAAACAATAATATAAAAAATTTAAATACTTTAAAAAAACTTATTTCTGCTTTAACTTTAGTTAAACATAATCCAACATCAACCAACCCACTTCTAAAGCTGTTTTCCCATTCCAACAGTGTCTCACTGTTCAGACAGTGTATTAGCAAACCCAATTTTAAAGTTCTGCATCCCTATTCTGACATTGCCTTAGTCTGTAGGTGTACTTTATAGAATGGAAGTGGTCCAGATTCAGAAAAACAGAGTAAAAGCCAATTCAACCTAGAACTGAATTTGCTTCGATTTTGCCTCTGACATTCTGAACAAGGCAAGCTCTTTAAGAGTCAAGTTACTATTCCAATTAGACATTAGGTCAATTTAGACCTCCCAGTGCTCATAAGAAAAGCCATTCAATTGTCATGTCCTAATCCATAGAGTCTATGTAGCTTCTATCTCCTTACTCATCTTCTTTCTCTGCTCTGTGCTATTCAAATGAGAAGCATTTTGCTTTGCTTAACCTTTGAAACCCTTTTCTTCATCTACAAACTTCACTACAACATAGTAAATGCAACAGGAAACTCATGTGCTGCTCTGTGTGGAAGCAAAGGGCTATTACTCTATAGTTTGTTTGTTTTGTGTCATGCATTTATTGATGATTCCTATGTATGCCAGCGACATTTAAACACTAATGAACATTACCCATTACCAAATCACAAAAGTTATGTTAAATATAGATTCCTGTTGAGGAGTTTTGGGTGGGTGGAGACCACAGACATTTCTATCAGGTTTCTGGATGTCAGTCTATCTGCTAGCTTGGAATCATGCCTTCAGGCAGAGGCTGCATTGTCCTTGTTATAGGCTAAATGTTGTCTACTGCAGTTAGAGATTTCAAACACTATGTTTATATCTATGGATAATCTACAAACCATGGCTTAATTAAATGACTTCTCTACTCAAAATTCAATGTCAGCAGAATTCAAAGCTCTCTAAAACCCAGTCTAACAATATATGCAATTGCTTTTGAAACTGTAATATTAAAGGAAAGATGATATAAATCTATTTGCAAATTTATATTAGGTTGAGTATTCTTTTAAGAGAAACTGGCCTTGAACTCTCAATGTAGCTGAGGGTACTATTGAATGACTCACCCCCCTGTCTCCAGCTTATGAGTATGAAAATTATTGACATGTTCCTGCAATGCCAGTTTGTGTGTAGACCCACATCAAACACTGTTTTGTGAATGTTACACAAGCACCTTATGATGTGCCCTGAAACCTAGTTCCCAGGGTATGTTGAGGAGTCTCAGAAAAGTAGATTAATGCAGAGCCTCCCAAATTAGATCTAATCCAGGAAGTGGGTTTGGGTATGGGATCGGCTCTCAGTTTCCTCAGGACATTACAAAACCTTCACAATATAAAGTTGGAGTTATTTCCTCAAGCTCTTCTGTACTCAGACCATGAGTATATTTGTTGGAATGAAAAGAATGCCCAGTCAGATAAAATAGATTCAGAAACACAGACTAGTCCATGTCCAGGGGCCAGTCCATCAGTGACAATAAATAGGAGAACATTTCCCCCAGATTAACAGGGACTTTATTGGGAGTGTGACAAAACACAGGTCCTACTGACAAGCTCCAGAAAATTCTCCAGAATAGAGCTAAGACCTTTCTCATTGCTTTTGACAAGATATTTAACAAAGGAAATTTAATGAAAAGAGGATTTGTTTTGCCTAAGGATTTGGGGCATAGTGTGTCACACTAGTAACAGCCTGTTATCAGGAGCCCACAGCAGCTGGTCACACTGTACCTGAAATCAGACTTCCCAGAAAAGAATCCAGTTGTACAGTTCACTTTATCCTTTTTATGCATTTCATGACCCCAGCCAGTACAAAAGTGTTGGCTAACAACATATAGGGTAAGTCTCCCTACTTCTTTTTAACCTCATCTAGAAACCCCTTCACAGAAATACCTGAAGGCTTGTTTCCATGGAGATTCCAGATCATACTAAGTTGATCCTATTAACCACAACAATGACACAGAAATAAGTATTCAGTTATGCCTGGAAACGTAAAGAGTCTTTTTTATGTGAATTTGGGGCCTTAGAGATGACTCAGTGGTTAAAAGCACTTGATGTTCTTACAGAGGACCCAGGTTCATGTCCAATCACCCACATTATCAGTTTGAAACAGCCTGTAACTCCAGCTCCAGGAGCTCTGACACCGTCTTCTGTTTGCTGTGTGCAACTGGATATATGTGATTTGCATACAAACATGCAGGTATATATGCAAATAAAAATAAACTTGAAAATAACATATGAATAATGTATAAAAGACAGTATGCACTGAATGATGGAACAGAGGAGCTTTCTAGTTTGTCAGCTCTGGAAGCAGGGCTGGATTCCATGGGCAGCCACATTGGCATCTGATGAAATCCAGGAACCCCAAGTCTATGTATTCCCTTTTTATGACAGAAAGTAATCACACAACACCTTCAAAAACTCTAGTCTGGCTTTTATTTTCTCCTGTAAGTTCTTCTCTGATAAGGCCATTGTAGTTCATTGCAGGCTGTAATTACCTCAAGTGTAGCTGTTCCACTAGTCACTGCCTATTGTCCAGAAAAAATACCTTGGAGATTTGTGTGGGTATTGGTTAGCCTCTTGTTCTGTTATGTTAAAACAAGAGTGCAATTATCTTTTTATTCATGAACGTTTCCTGGTACCTCTTTGAAAGTGGCAGCTGAATGCAGAGGTCATTGAGCATTTTCAACTATCTGTCTGCTTGAGAAAGGAAGAAAACCTTACAGAATAGGTGTTCACCTAGGTCTCCCTTTTTTCAGAAACAAACTCACCTCCACTTATCTATTATCCCTCACCAAATTCAAAATTCTGATGAATGTGGAGAAAGTTAGAAAACCAATACTGGCCCTGTCAGAATCTAGCCATCTTCCAGTTAAGAACGCTTGAGTTTAGATCGACTCTGATGCCTGTGGAATTTTCAATCAATTCTGCTAAAATACCTCTTACCTCCTCATTCTGCTCTTGAGTCATGATTACTAAACAGCTAACTGAGAAAAGCCAAGGGAAGGAAACCTGAGCTAATGTGTTGTTTAATTGGCTGGTGAGCACAATAATTTGTTTCATTAACTTGTTTTCACTTCTAAGTTGTCAGTGTGTATTAGAGGAATCAATCTTGTGTGAGCAGATGTCCAGATGTTTACAGGGTCTTGTTCGCCCAAGGTAGGAAGTCTAAAGTCACTGGGAATCCATGTAATTAAGCTGGAGTTTTCTTTTGTAAGGATGCCAAAGTCAAAGTCAGAAGGACACTTACCATTGATCATATGAATTTTAAAGCTGTGGACAATACACACTATGGGAAAAAATAAACTCTCTGATACTTTAAACACAAGAAAACAAAGTACACTAAGAGGAATCTCCATGATGTAAATATTTGCCTAACATCAACGGGCCTGTTTTTACTCCATCCTTGTGACAGCTATACCTTTAATCTATTCTCATTTACATATGGCAATAGCTGAAAGTGAGCCAAGGAAGATACTGCCAGCATCATCCAGATCAACAAAACTACCAAGAATCCATTAGTCCTAAAAAGGAATAAATGATCCCCCCTTTATGTACCCATTTTTTTGAGGTAGTTGCTTATCAATAGGTAAGTGATTCATTTGGGCCTTGTGATTTTAACTTGTACTTAAGATTAAATTCATAAAGCTTATAAATCATCATCATCTGCTTTTATTATATTTCAATAAGTGGTGGTGGATTGAAACAGAGGTGTCTCTAAGCTCATGTAGTTGAACACTTAATCCCTGATAATGCTGCCCTTTAAAGAGATTATGGAACCTTCGGACGGTGGAACCTTGCGAGAGGCAGTATAGTTCTGAGATGGTCTTTGAGAGTTTGTATCCTCAGGAAGTTCTACTCTTCTCTCTTGCTCTGTTTCCTGTATGCAGAGAAAATGTGATCATGCATCTTCCTGTTCCTGCTGCCATGACTTCCTGGTCATGATGGAATCTATCCCTCTAGCAACCTAAGACAGAATAAAGCCTTTCTTAAATTGTCTTTGGTTGTGGTATTTTATCATGGTGGTAGGAATCAATACTGGGGATAAAAAGTAAATTTAATTACTAATTCAAATACACATAGACATATAGTGAATGGTTTGAGATTTTTGTTTGTTTGATATTTTCTTTTGTTTTGTTGTTTTGGGGATTTTTGTATTTTGTTATTTTTTTGTTTTAGTTTAATAGCCTTTTTTCAAGACACCATTCCTTTCTCAATTGCCTTTTATAATTCTATAAATAAAAATGTGTTCTTCTTTTACAAAAGGCTGCATTTTTTTCACCTTCTTGGTAAAATGGAAGATTGGAAGCTACTTCTGAGTGATGGCTATAAAGAGAAGAGTAGAGATAACAGACCTGATTCTACACCTAAAGGCAGAAAAAAAGAAAACTAGGTAACAGAGTTAAGATCCTCCATCGAGAAGTAGACAGGAAAGGCCACCAACTGGCACACAGCATATCTTGCTGCTTGCACAAGAAGGGGTTAATAGACCTGTCAGTTAGGGGAAGTCTTCACTGGATAGGGCTATGCAGAGAGGGCAAGTGGAAGAGATGCTGAAACAAAGCTGAAGAGATACAATAAGGGGCTGAGTTTCCTGTAATTCTATGCATGGTCTGAGCAGCACTGGCCTGATGGAGAAACTACAATGGAAATTTTGGACAGGAGCCTGATGCTAGACTCCCCAAGAGCTGGAATAGCGACTCAGCTGAGAGCAACACCCTCCTGTCACTGCCTGAGTGAACAGCAATGTGAGCACATGAGAAGCTTCCTGAGCCTAAAACCTGTGGGAGCAAATATTGCCTTGTAGAAGCCACAGCACAGTGAGGGTTAAGGTGACAGCAAAGGTCAATCTTGTGAGTGAGACCCAAGGAAAAAGGTAAAACAAAAGCTTGGGAGACCTTCTACCACCTGTTATTCCTAAACCATAGAAGGTCCTCCATTGAACACAGAATCGGAAGTATATCAGAGAAGAGGCCATGGATGCATAAGATAGATTCCATTGGATACTCTGTCAGAAAGTGGCATCACATACAGACAACTCTCTCTTGAAAGGGGACACAAGAAGTTTGGGGAGAGGACTCAGTGGGTCCAGAGGTTGTTTTGCAAGTATGAGGGCCTGAATTCAGATTCTCAAACTGATGGAGATGCATTAAGAGACAGAGACAGATGTTCCCCAGAGTGCCTTGGTTAGCGAGACTAGCCAGTCAGCAAGATACCATTCATTTGAGAGACCCAGCTCCAGTAAGTAAAAGTGAAGATCAGTTAAGGAAAACACTCAACAGTTTCAGGCTTACACACACACACACACACACACACACACACACACCTACCTCTGCCTCATGTAGCTTCTACCTCAAGAATCTAAATATAATTTCATGACCATTCTTTATCTGTAGCTATCCCATAATATTTCAAACCCATATGCTTTCCTTGTGTTTTATGTCTTTCTCTTTTTTCTCTTTTCCCAATTTCTCCTCCTCCTTCTACTTCTTATTTATTAATACCCTCTACTCTAAAAATCTATAAAGTACATTTTCCTAATCAATACCCTTGATACCACTGCCTCCAATCCTTATTGAGGACACAAGTGAAGTCCATAAATGTCCTTTCCTGCAAGTTAGTGCCCAAACCACCCTCAAATCATGGTATCAACAGATTACACTCCGTTGATCTTCCTAAGTAGTGGGGAATATAGCCTAAGTAAAGATAACTCACCAGGAAGACACCCATAAAATAAGGCATGGAAATCAATTCAGGACCTAGAGAAGAAATTTAGCAACGTGAATAAAAGAGTCAGGAATCTGAGTGTTAAAAAATGATGAGGGAAATTCGCTAAGGAAATTGCAACACTGAAAAAGAATCTAGCAGAAATGCTAGAAATGAAATTGTCAACCAAGCAATCAAGCAAAATATACAGTGGAAAGCATCATTCAAAACAAAGAAGGCAGAATAAGGCATTTTGGGAATGGAGGAAAAGCAGAGTAATGTAATACATTCATACCTACATAAAAAAATGGACACCTATGACCAAAACTTCTAAGAACTCTAAAATATGAACAAGAGACAAATTCCTAAGAACACACAGAGTTCGAGGAGATAAGGTAAAGTCTGGAACTAAATGCAATTTATCCAATAAAATTATAGTCCAAATTTCCCTAAAACTAAAAAAAAAAAGACATTTAAACAAAAGAGACATTTACAACTTCAAGTAGATGGACAAAGAAATTCTTCACAACATAGGAGAGTCAAAGTGTCAAAAATTACAAAGAGAGGAAGCAATATTTAAAATTGTAATGGAACGTGCCAATTCACCTACAAAGGCTGAAATGTCAGAATAATATCATCCGTCTCATCAGCAATACTCAAAGCCAAGAATGTATGAGACAAAGTTTTAAAGCCAGAAAAAGCAAATGACTGGTAACTATGATTGCTGTTCCCAGAGAAATGATCTCTTACAACATATAGAGAAATAAGAACATTTCAGGATAATTGGTCTAATGTCATTCTTTTCTTGTTGGGAGAAAAATAACCATGAAAAAAGCAACTTAGGACAGAAAGGGTTTACTTTAGCACCCAGGTATTGTCTAGCATTGTAGAGAAGTCAAGACAGTGGGAACTTGAAACAGTCATATCACATCTTCAGTCAAGAACAGAGAGAAATCAATCAATACAAGAATGTTTGTTGACTTATTGCTTGTGCCCTGCTCAATATTTCTACCTCTACAAAGTTCAGGACCACTGTGAGTTGGTTCTTCTCACGATGGGTAGTCATGACCTAACTCACAGACCAGCCAGATGTAGTCACTCATTGAAAGTCTCTTCACAGGTGAATCTAGGCTGTGTGAAGTTGACAAGTTATCACAATAAGCATACACTTAAGCAATTCATCCCATTCACGCCAGTACTGCAGAACTGTTACATGCAGGCAGAGAGCAGTCTCACTCAGGAGAGAAGAGGAAAAAACAAATTTCCTGAGAGGAGAAGGTGAAGAAGGGGGAGGCAGGAAAGAACACAGCACACCAGCAAATCCCTAAACACAAACTGAGGCAGGGAGGTACTGCTAATAATCTCAACCAAGCAGACCAAACCTGTGTGTTCATCTTCCTGTCATTTTCTTTCAGGCTTTAGGCACGGAATAGCCAGCCTCATTGGTGTCTAATGCAGAATCCCTTTGAAGATTGAGAGCCATTCATCTTTCAAGTCCAGAGGAAGTAGATCAAAAGCTACTTCCGCTAGCTACTCATCATTCCACACACATTTTTTTTTTCCTTCAGCCCTATTTTGGACTTGAAAATAGGCTATCAGAAAGTGTTCTTTAGGACAATACCCATCTAATTAACAGTAACCAAGCCTGGTAGCATCTGATTGTGAGACTCTTTCTTTAGAGCTCTGTACTTGAGAATGATAAATGATGAGATTTATTAAATACTTATTAGCAAATAAAAGCCATGATTAGAAAATTATACCAGAACCTTGATAATATCCTGGCTAAACTCAAGAGGAACCACGGGTTCTGTGGTTAAAGGTCCCAGGTCTCATAAGCAAATAATAAACAGTTTCCCATCTACCCAAGAGATTGGAGTTCTTAAAGCCTTCATGGGCTGAAATTAAAAAAAAAAAAATCAACTCACCTTTCTAAGTCCTTCTGATGGTTTCTGAAATAGTAGTCTAAGAGAAGCCTGCCAAAAACTCTCCACAGAGGCTCTGAAGAGCAGGGAGACTTCTATGAACAAAATCGATTCTCTGGAACAGGACTGTGCAGCCACTATCCCGTTGCCTCGCAAGAACAGAGTTCTTATTGATCCACCCACCTCTATCATCCTCACCCTCTACTTTTCTACTTTGTTATTTTACAGTCTTCAGCAGAGAAGTTATTTTCAAAAGAGAAAAAGCTAAACTTTCTGGAGGTTACCTTGTATTCATCCAGAGACTGACAACATACCAAAATGTGATCATTTGAACACGTTAAGTAACAATCAGTCTCAAATTGGAGTGCCCTGAAGAATACTGAAAAATCACCTGCCTGGGCATGTGGATATGCAGACCCTCAGGACCCAGCCCTAGAGACTGGGATTTAGGCCCTTCTTCACATACCCTCCATACCTGGGGATTATGATATAGAATATATTTGAAAGAATAGATGGACAGAGCAGATACACAGATAGAAACATGCCAGGCTGAGTAAAAAGAAACTGTAAGATTGAAGAGTATTTGCTGGATATAAATAGATGATAGATTACATATAGACAGATGGATAGATAGATTGATAGATGATAGATAGATAGATACATACATGCATACATACATACATACATACATATGTGCATACATACGTACTCGAAAGCATATGTAGGGCACAGATGCATAACTAACTTTTACTACTTTTAGACATAAATGCCAATAAAAATGAGAATACCATAGTGAAGATCTCTATAGAAAAAAGTGAAACCTGGTGTATGTCAGCAGGCTCTTAGTAAACATGATGAGCTGGCCTCATTCATACAGTAACTATTTTCAAAGATATCAATTTTTAAAGATTTATTTGATTTTACGTGTGTGTGTTGACCTGCATGTAACACATGCATCACGTGTGTGTGTGTGTGTGTGTGTGTGTGTGTGTGTGTGTGTGTGTGCCTGATGCCCACAGAAGCCACTGTATCCTTTGGGACTACTTAAAGAATGGTTATGAGCTTCCATGTGACAGCTGGGAACCGAACTTAGATCCTCTGCATTAGCATCAGGTGTTCTTGCTACTGAGTTATCTCTTCAGCCCTCAATAATTATGTATTAAATTAGTATATTCCAGTAAAGCTAGCCTTGGAGGATATAGTGGTGAAATAGAAACATGACAGTGTAATAGAGAAACCAAAAAAAGAGAACACTGTGCTTGTGGCTAAATGGTACTAACTGGGTGATCTCATTTCTTTAGTACAGTATAACATGAGCAAATCCAGTTCTTTAGCAAGCACGTTGTATGTCACTGGGGACACTCTTTCTGAATGTTCAATAGATTTTTTTGTCCCCTGTATTAAATTCAGGTCCTTTGAGCTTACCAGTTGTCTTCAAGCCAAAACTGTTTGAATACTCTGAAGCCGTTGGACCATGGAAGACAATTCTTCAATGCTACCCAGAAGTTAGTTTCAAGGGTCTGATGTAGAGGACTCACTTCAGGACTTAAAGCCCATCTGGAGACCAGCATCTACTTTTCTTCAAAAAGAAAAGGTCCACTGCTACAGTTTTCAATCTTTAAACTCTTAGAAGTGGAGATATAGCTATTCAGCAGGAGAGTTTTCTTGCATCAAAGTTAAAAACATATCGCAGAACCTAGCATACTACCTAACTTTAGTGTCCCTCCTTAGTGTGACCTTAAAAGGACAAAATGCATGATGGTGCTTCATTCTCTTTTGAGAATTGAAGCTTGGGATTTGGGGTGTCTTCTTTAAGTATTTTTACCATGCTATTGGAACCCTTCTACTCTCAGGTACCTTAGGCACCATGGATAACATACGCCATCAAGAACTTACTCTCTTGCCTTTAACAGAATGCAGAATGCAGAGTTTAATCATTGTTAGTATAAAAAAGAGATGCCCAGGGACTGGGGAGATCCCCTTCTCATGTGTCTGAAGAGAGTAGCAGTGCACTGACATACATAAATTTCTAAAAAGAGAGAGAGAGAAATTCAGGGACTGCATGGGCTAGAGGGATTGTCCAGGGGCTTATCACTATAGCACATTATTTTTCAGAAGAATGAAATGTCATTTTATTTTCCTTCTTCTATTTATTTTAGGTGTTATAATTTTCTTAGTATCATTTTTATTAATGCATATATATGTCTGCTTGGAGTTGTAGGTATATATGTGCTGATACTCATAGAAGCCATAAAATGAGGTCAGATGTTCCTGAGCTGGAGTTACAGGCAACCTTGGCACACCCAACATGAATGTTGGGAGTTGAACTCAGGTCTTATGTAATATCACTGTTTTCATAACCAGGGAGTCCACTCTCAAAACCCAGCTGTTATACTCTTAATATAGATTTTCATTTTAAAAATAATCATTAAAGAACCAAAAGACATTCCAAAACAGTTTAGGTAAATTGCAATATACACATGACTTCGATTGTAAGCTTAAAAATTTATACATACATTTACCAACTAAATTTCAGTAGTCATATGCATTTGGATGCTCTGTTTTTAAATCAACAGCCAATGATAGCACCTTTATATATTTCAAGGAAGTATAGTAATACTGCTATATTGCATGGTAGGTCACCACAGCTCCTATAGTCTCTTGAGTGTGCCCTCTAGCTCACATCTTGAAGACAGAATTACACACCATTCCTGCCTGCCCTCCAGCCCACACATTTTTTTGTCTCTTCTTCCAGAATGTTCCCTAAGCATGATTTGAAGGTGGAATTAATATAGATGTACTATTTAAGGCTGAGCACTCAGTCTTTTGTTTTCAGAAATTTGACCAATTATGCATTTCTTCATGAATTCTGCACACTGGAGAAAGAAAATATCAATATCCTATGTTGTTTTGAATACCCATGGGGCCTCTCTGACTAATAACCACCATTCCATTGATTGTTCTATGATTTTTATTTGATGATCCATGTCCTCTGGGAGAAGAACCATCCACCTACTCAAGGTAATTTTGCTAGAATTTTTTAATGCTAAATTTTGAAATTAGCTAAGTAGTGGTTTCCACAAGACTTTTCCATGCATCCTTAGTTTTGGTTAACTCAGCTGGTACCATCTTCCTCTACCTCAAGCCTTTACTCATGCCAAATTAATCTTTTAACTCTCAGGCATTTGCTGTCTTTCATTTCACATGTATTGTACTAACCCTCCAATTATGCTTTATGTTGGCTATGAGGGTAGAATCTTTCCATATGACTTTTGTTATACCCTCTTTTGGGTGTCTGCTGTGTCTACCCTCTGGTCATCACACTTATTTTGTTTTTGTTTCTTTTATTTTGTCCTTGAATGTCTCTTGTTCCCAGTTACAAATGAGAAGATAACTAGAACAATGTGTGGGTAGTCTGTCTAGACCACATGCAAAAGACTACTAGATAAAGAAGAGGACCACACCTAGACAAAGCCAGCCACCTAGCAGACAATTCACACTGCCCCAGGAATGACTCACAGTTATTTGTACTGTTTCCAAGACCAGTGCCTTCCTCACTTCCAACCTCTGTGGGCAGAAGATAGTACTGAGTCATTCTGTGAGTTGCAATGGCTTATGACAAGATACAGTTGCTATGGTGATGGGGAAGTACCAACTAAGATAGAAATGCACAGAAGCACTGTGTTATTAAAGCAGACCCAAGTATAAGTGACTTTGTACCAACTTGCTTTTTTAAGTTAGCATGGTTTTCTGTTAGATTCTGTCCACAGCACTAGAATGTATCACACAGCTGATAAAATCTAAAAACAGGTTTGTTTTTCCTTTATGTATTAGGAATCTCTGTCTCTCTCTCTCAACTAAATTTTCTTGACATTTTGAAGGAAGTGACTAGAAATTGGGTAAGATTTTTAAGACAAAAATATGTCTGACAGCTGCTTTGTATATGTTTCTGGCTAAGACTCTTTAAGACAGTGTGGGATGAACACTGTGCTAGGAAGGACTTTGAATCTAGTGTAAGACAGTTCTAGAACAATGGCTTTCTCCATCTTTCTCATGGAGTCTACCTGAAAATGCCTATCTGCGGAAGCCCAGATGCAGTAGCATAAGTTGTTAAAAGGCCACTGTGCCCTTGAGCAGACTCTTAGAAAATGTCTTTTAGATAGCAACCATGAAATCTGCTCTAGTCTTTTGTGGGATAAACCTTCTATTATCCAGAGATTTTTTTCCTCAGGAATCTCTGAAAATCTCACTTAATTTCTTCTATGTCTCTCTCTGCCTCTCCCTCTATGTGTGTGTGTGTGTGTGTGTGTGTGTGTGTGTGTGTGTGTGTTGTGTGTGCACATGTGTATGCACATGCATATGTGCTCACTTGTTACTATTTACGTAGAGGCTAGCATCTGACAATAAATGACTTCTTCTATAGTTCTTCACCTTATTTTTTGAAACAGGCTGTCTTACAGAACCTAAGTTCTCCATTCTGACTAGACTGGCTAGTCAGTGAGCTCCTAGGATCTATCTCTGCCTCTCAAAACTGGATTAAAGGTGAGGTCTGCTGTTTCCTACTTTTGTGTGTGTACTGGGGATTAAACTTATGTTCCTATACATTCTGATGATTACAGAGAAAATACTTTGCCCACTGAGTCATCTCCCAAGCTGCCATTTGTACTGGTCTCAAAAGATGAAGTAATGGAGAAGATGATATGAAGTGCATTAGAAACAGTGAGGTGGGTTGGTCAGTAGTCTTTCTGGTTGTATCTGATTCCCTAGGGATTTAGCTTCTTGCAAACAGAGCTGAAAGTTGCTCTGATTCCCCTTCAAAATACTTCCAGTAAGCAAATGGTCTCTGGACAGAACCAGAAAATGATCTAAATTACTTAGAGTTAAGCTCTCTTATGTGACTGTTTTAATTGTCTTTAGTGCAGAATCACCTGAGTAAGGCCTCTGAAAATGTCAATGTATGATCATCTTAATCATCTTAATTAATGTAGGAAGACCTGAATTGAATGAATGGCAACATTTTCTGGGCTTGGAATCCTGGATGCTGTAAGAGTGAGCTACAGAGCTGAGTACTGGAATGCACGCACAACTCCATTACTCTGCACTTGACTATAGATGCAATGTGAGCAGTCTCTACAGCTCTTTCTGATGTAAACACCTTGCCATGATGGACTGTTACCTAGAAGTGTGAGCAGGAGAAACAGTTGGAATCCTCCCTTAAGTTGCTTTTCTTAGAATAATTTATCACAGCAAAAGAAATGAAGCTACTTCCATTTCTACTTCAGCCAGGAGGTCAGAAGAAATGGTGACATTATTCCTATGGCTGGCAGTATAATAATAATAATAATAATAATAATAATAATAATAATAATAGTAATGAATATTTATCAATTACCATGGTTGCTATGCACTGTCCACCTATTGTGGGGTTGGGAAATGATAATGTAAGCTTTATGTTTGTGCATGTATGTATATAGGCATCCACAGAGAACAGAAAAAAATTTGGATCCCCTGTAGTTGGAATTATGTACAGATGGTTATGAGCTTTGAACTGTCCAATATGAGTGCAAGGAATTGAACTTGAATCCTATTCAAGAGCACCAAGCATTATAAACTACTGATTCATCTCTCTAGCCCCAGTAATATGAATTTTGAGTGCTAAAGATGAATCTCAATCATCTTACCTTTCCACTTCTCTACAACTTTCCTGTTTATTTAACAAATAAGTATAAGTTAAGAAGCTACCTAAGGAGCTTGGAAAGGTTCAGTGGGTAAAGTGCTTGACTGCTCTGTGTAAGACTGAAGACCCAAGTTTCAGCCTCCATTCTTTATGTAAAGTGGAACACAGGAGCTGGCACTTATAATCCCATCACTCCCACAATTTAATGGTAGGATACAGCAGATCCCAGGAAGTTCACAGGCCAGCTAGCCTTGAATATGTATTGGCAAAAAAGAGAGATTTTTGTTTTAATCAAGGTAATAAGTGAGACCAGGCATCCTGAGGCTTTCTTAAGGACTCTGTACCTGCATCATATCATTTATAAATTCATATTAATACTTATAAACATGCACAGGGCTACACATAGAAACACTTCATATATACATGCAGAGAGATAGATACAAACATAGATTTAAAAACAAAACTCATCATGATTTTGAAAAAATGATAATTAGTAATAAATGACCCAAACTGTTATACATAGAAAGCAAGACCAGCACATACACAATACATATAGTACAGCTAGTATGCTGTGTTTTGCACATGTAAAAGAATTGGTAAATAAAGAAGAATTTATTAAGTTAAATTAGTTTTCACTCTCTATAAATAAGATGCTCTGTTTTATGTCTCTGTGGGAGGAAGAAAATAGAAATAGAACATATGCTCATCTAAAGAAACTCAGGATTTAATTCAAAAAACAAAACAATACAAAAAACAAAAGAAAGTAAATTTGTGACATATAGTTTGATAAACAAATTGTGAAATTACCAATACACTCAATGCACAGCTTCATCACCTGGACATTATTAGATCACAAAATATCCACACAAAATACCTGAGGAGATGACTCACTAAGTAAAGTGTTTGCCATGCAAACATGGGCAATTGAGTTGGATTCTGAGGTCTAAAAGTCCTGGTGTAGTAGCATGCAGTTGTAATTCCCTGAAGTTTACATACTATCCAGTCTAGGAAATGTTGATGAGGCCATGTTCCCAGTGAATGGCCTTTCTCTTAAACAAAACTAAACAAAAACCAAGAAAATAAACAAGATGGAAAACTTCTAAGGAACATCACTAGAGATCATATTCTGGCCTCTGTGAGCATTTCTATGTAGACATGAATATACACAAAGAACAATGGAGAAGGTGAGAAGTAGATGTTATCAATATAGCCCTTCTTACCTCCCTTCAGTAAAAGAAATGCTTTGAGGGCCAACTAGCTGGGCATAGCCAGTGGCAAACAAGATGGGATCCACGCTAAAAATATTACCATGAAAATTTATAAAACTTAGCATCCTAATACATAGCTGTAGCTATTCCATATGATAGAAATAGATGAGATTTTCAAGAGCTATTTTGACTGCCTGACAAGTTTACACTTGTCATTTAGAGCATTAAAATTTGGGGAAAGTCTGAGGACAATCTTAGTGTTAGCATTCATCCAGAATGGAAAACTAGAGACAGACCAAGGGAACATAGCACTGGTTAGTGGAATTTGCTTTGGGCCATCATTTTTCATCAGGCCTGTTCAAGTTCCATGTGGTATCATTATCTAGAAACATCAAAAATAATATAGGAGAAGCTGGCTCCTGAGTAAGATGGCTCAGGGAGAAATATCCTTCTGTGAAGCCTCACAACCTGATATTGATAAACTGGGATGCACATGGTAGGAGGAGGGGAAAGATAGCCTGCAAATGTGTCTTCTGGTCTTCACACAGGTGCTCTGGCATATACCTGTATACATAGTTATACACACACAGACACACACACACACACACATACACACAAACATAAACACACACACATGCACACACCAAAAAGTAAAAATATAACATTAAATATAGACAAAATCCTCTTTAGCATCCAAAGTTCCAAAGAGAAAGGTTGGGGAAGAGGCAAATCAGTAAAAACCAATTCAAGAAGCAACTTTGTAGACTGTGGAAATAGTTCTACCTCATTAACTTCGTATTTTTTAAACTTCACTATCTATTTAAGTCTTCATAGAAGTATATATAGTATGTTGATTCCATTCAACTCCCTATTCTGGCTCCTGAGAGGCTCTCCCAGAGCCTAACGAATATACAGAGGTGGATGCTCACAGCCAACCATTGGACTAAGCACAGGAGGAGTTGGAGAAAGAACTGAAGGAACTGAAGGGTTCCAACCCCATAGGAAGAACAACAATATCATACAACCAGATCTCCCCCAGAGCTTCCAGGTACTAAACCACCAGCCAAAGAGTACACATGGAGGGACACATGACTCTAGCTGCATATGTAACAGAGGATGGCCTTGTAGGACATTAATGGAAGGAGAGGCCCTTGGTCTTTTGAAGGCTTGATGTCCCAGTGTAGGGGAATGACAGGACAGGTAGGCAGAAGTGGGTGGGTGGGGGAGCACCCTCATAGAAGCAGGGGGAGGGGATAGGATGGGGAGTTTTGGGGAGAGGAACTGGGAAAGGGGATAACATTTGAAATGTAAATTAAGGAAATATTCAGTAAAAACAAAAACAACAAAACAACAAAAAATAGAATAGGTTCATTAACTATGACCACTAAGTAAAAATGTTCAAAGTTCTATCATGTAAAGCAATTTTCTGCTCTGATTACTAAACAAATATCTTTTGTTAAATGCTCCTTTTAATTACAAAAAAAAATACAAGCTTGGAGACGGGTTCTGAGGCATGGGTGTTTGAGAGTGGTGAAAAGAAAAGATGACACAAAGATAAATCATGGGTACAACTGACAGCCTGTGTTATGCTCAAGACAGCTTTCAGAAGATCACCAGACAGCTCCTTCAGATAGTCAGCTCTTCTAGACCAAAGCTCAGTCTTCTATTTACATATCAATTCAGTCATTTATTCTGGGATTGCTTTGGATCATTCCACAAATCAGCATTCCAGGACCCCAGCCCCTTGATTCTTAGAAAGAGATAATAGGAACATTTTTCTTTCTTTTTTTTTTTAATTTTTTCTTTTATTTTAATCGATATATTTTTTTATTTACATTTCAAATGATTTCCCCTTTTCTGGTCTCCCACTCCCTGAAAATCACATAAGACCCCTTCCCTCCCCCTGTTCTCCCTCCCACCCCTTCCCACTTCCCTGTTCTGGTTTTGCCCTATACTGCTACACTGAGTCTTTCCAGAACCAGGGGCCACTCCTCCATTCTTCTTGTACCTCATTTGATGTGTGGATTATGTCTTGGGTATTCCAATTTTGTAGGCTAATATCCACTTATCAGAGAGTACGTTCCAGAATTGATCTTTTGAGACTGGGTTACCTTACTTAGTATGATGTTCTCCAGCTCCATCCATTTGCCTAAGAATTTCATGAATTCATTGTTTCTAATGGCTGAATAGTACTCCATTGTGTATATATACCACATTTTTTGCATCCATTCTTCTGTTGAGGGATAACTGGGTTATTTCCAGCTTCTGGCTATTATAAATAGGGCTGCTTTGAACATAGTGGAGCATCTATCCTTATTATATGCTGGGAAATCCTCTGGGTATATGCCCAGGAGTGGTAAAGCAGGATCTTTCAGAACTGAAATGCCCAATTTTGTGAGGAACCACCAGACTGATTTCCAGAGTACTTGTACCAATTTACAACCTCATCAACAGTGGAGGAGTGTTCCTCTTTTTCCACATCCTCACCAACACTTGCTGTCTCCTGAGTTTTTAATCTTAGCCATTCTGACTGGTGTAAGGTGAAATCTCAGGGTTGTTTTGATTTGCATTCCCTGATGACTAATGAAGTTGAGCAATTTTTAAGATGTTTCTCTGCCATCTGAAGTTCTTCAGGTGAGAATTCTTTGTTTAACTCTGTACCCCATTTTTAACAGGGTTATTTGGTTTTCTGGGGTCTACCTTCTTGAGTTGTTTGTATATATTGGATATTAGCCCTCTATCTGATGTAGGGTTGGTGAAGATCTTTTCCCAATTTGTTGGTTGCCGATTTTTCCTTCTGATGGTGTCCTTTGCTTTACAGAAACTTTGTAATTTTATGAGGTCCCATTTCTCAGTTCTTGATCTTAGAGCATACGCTATTGGTGTTCTTGTCAGGAACTTTCCCTCCTGTACCAATGTCCTCAATGATCTTCCCCAATTTCTTTTCTATTAGCTTCAGAGTATCTGGTTTTATGTGTAGGTCCTTGATCCATTTGGAATTGAGCTTAGTACAAGGAGACAAGGATGGATCAATTCTCATTCTTCTGCATGCTGACCTCCAGTTGAACCAACTCCATTTGTTGAAAAGTCTATCTTTTTTCCATTGGATGTTTTCAGCCCCTTTGTCCAGGATCAAGTGGCCATAGGTATGTGGGTTCATTTCTGGATCTTCAATCCTGTTCCATTGATCCACCTGCCTGTCACTGTACCAATACCATGCAGTTTTTAACACTGTTGTTTGGTAGTATTGCTTGAGGTCAGGGATAATGATTCCCCCAGAATTTCTTTTGTTGTTGAGAATAGTTTTAGCTATCTTGGGTTTTTTGTTATTCCAGATGAATTTGAGAATTACTCTTTCTAACACTATGTAGAATTGAGTTGGGATTTTGATGGGTATTGTGCTGAATCTGTATATTGCTTTTGGCAAAATGGCCATTTTAACTATATTAATCCTGCCGATCCATGAGCATCGGAGGTTTTGCCATTTTTTGAGGTCTTCTTCTATTTCCTTCTTCAGAGTGTTGAAGTTCTTGTCATACAGATCTTTCACATGTTTGGTAAGAGTCACCCCAAGGTACTTTATACTGTTTGTGGCTATTGTGAAGGGTGTCATTTCCCTAATTTCTTTCTCAGCCTGCTTATCCTTTGAATATAGGAAGGCTACTGATTTGCTTGAGGTGATTTTATAACCAGCCAATTTGCTGAAGTTCTTTATCAGCTGTAGGATTTCTTTATTTATTCTGTAGGAAGTCTTGTTTATCAGGAGTTCTCTAGTAGAGTTTTTTGGGTCACTTAGGTAGACTAGCATATCATCTGCAAATAATAATAGTTTGACTTCTTCCTTTCCAATTTGTATCCCTTTGACCTCCTTATGTTGTCTAATTGCCTGAGTTAGTACCTCAAGTACAATATTGAAAAGATAAGGAGAAAGGGGGCAGCCCTGTCTAGTCCCTAATTTTAGTGGGATTGCTTCAAGTTTCTCTCCATTTAGTTTGATGCTGGCTACCAGGTTGCTGTATATTGCTTTTACTATGTTTAGGTATGGGCCTTGAATTCCTGTTCTTTCCAAGACTTTAAGCATGAAAGAATGGTGAATTTTGTCAAATGCTTTTTCAGCATCCAATGAAATGACCATGTGGTTTTTTTTCTTTGAGTTTATGTAGTGGATTGCATTGATGAATTTCCGTATATTGAACCAACCTTGCATCCCTGGAATAGAGCCTACTTGATCATGGTGGATGATCGTTTTTATGTGTTATTGGATTCGGTTGACAAGAATTTTATTGAGTATTTTTGCATCGATGTTCATAAGAGAAACTGGTCTGAAGTTCTCTTTCTTTGTTGGGTCTTTCTGTGGTTTTGGTATCAGTGTAATTGTGGCCTCATAGAAGGAATTAGGTATTCCTTCTGTTTCTATTTTGTGGAATAGTTTGTAGAGTATTGGTGTTAGGTCTTCTTTGAAGGACTGATAGAATTCTGCACTGAAGCCATCTGGTCCTTTGCTTTTTTTTTTTGGTTGGAAGGCTTTCTATGACTCCTTCTATTTCTTTAGGGGTTATGGGACTGTTTAGATGATCTATTCGGTCCTGATTTAATTTTGGTATTTGATATCTGTCTAGGAAATTGTCCATTTCCTCCAGATTCTCCAGCTGTGCTGAGTATAGGCTTTTGTAGTTGGATATGATGATTTTTTGAATTTCCTCAGTTTCTGTTGTTATATCTCCCTTTTCATTTCCAATTTTGTTAATTTGGATACTTTCTCTGTGCCCTTTGGTTAGTCTGGCTAAGGGTTTATCTATCTTGTTGATTTTCTCAAAAAACCAGCTCCTGGATTCATTGATTCTTTGTATGGTTCTCTTTGTTTCCTCTTGACTGATTCCAGCCCTGAGTTTGATGATTGGGTTTCACTCTCACACTTTCCAAGATGTGTGTGTGTGTGTGTGTGTGTGTGTGTGTGTGTGTGTGTGTGTGTGTGAGTGTATGCTAAGAAAAAAATTGAAGACCCTACAAAACAATTTATTCCCTACTATAACCTATATATTTTTAGCTAGTCAGTTTTAAAAGGAGATTTCAAACTACATCTATCACCAGTAAGAATCTCATGGATATTTAAAACTAGAATCTTAAGTATAAAATTAATAAAATTATAATCCATTTTATTTTTTTTTTCTTAAGACCAGATATCTTCATGTGACTCTGGCTTCTTTCCAGCTCTTGCACTCATTTGATATTCCTGTCTCAGACTGCTCAGTAGCTTGGAATATAGGTGCTTGCTGCTACCCTGAGCTCCAA
Source organism: Apodemus sylvaticus (assembly GCF_947179515.1). NCBI lineage: Eukaryota > Metazoa > Chordata > Mammalia > Rodentia > Muridae > Apodemus > Apodemus sylvaticus. Next base: position 31,363,115 of record NC_067483.1, read on the forward strand.
GTTCATTTCATTTTCATTTTATTTGCCAAGAAGTATATAATTCTTCAGAGACAAAGAACTCTCCATTTCAATGTTGCTGAAAATGTGTATAATGTATCCTACTAAGGATTAGAATCTTAAACTCATATGGGTATGAAAGAGAAAGTTGAGTTGAAAATTCCCCATTACTTGGGGCTAGACAGATGGCCCAGCAGTTTAGAACCCTATATGTCAAGAAGCTTATAACCTGTAACACTAATTCCATCTCTAAAGACACAACACCATCATCTGGCCTCATGGGCACCTGCACACAAAAGTTATACTCACACATAGTCACATAAATGTATTAAAATACATCTTTAAAAGTTCTCTGTTACAGAAGCAGCATTCTTTGGGCATACTGAGAGCATATAATGAAATACTTCTTGGTTATTACTGGTTTGAAGTATTTGAGGATTTAGTCAATTAACTCAGAGAGACTCCATCATGGGAAATTCAAAAGCAGGATTCCACTAAATCCTTAAAATAATACCAAATGGAAGATCTGTGCAGAGGAACTTTACTTAAAGGTGTTCATTCCCTTAGTTTTCTTGGCGTCCAATTTTTTTGTTTTTTTTTTTAATTAATTGGTGTGACCGTCCCCCTTTCCCTGTTCTCTATTTCCTGGAAAAGCTATTTCTTGAGGAGGGGGTAGGCTTCTCTGCTTCAGCTGTCTTTGATATTGTTACCAAAGATGCTGCAGAAGTGTCAAGAGTTATTTCCCTCTCATTAACTTCAGTTCAACCATTTATTCTTCCAGAATATATATACATCATAAGCAAGACCTTACTTACATTCTTCTGGCAGAAGATATATGAGGTAGAAGAAGAACAGCTTAGCACTAAATTTGGTGTTTATTTTTCCTTTGAGGGCAAAGATTCCTTTGTTTAGTATATAAAACCTTATTAACACTTCAGTTGGCAAAGTACATGCATGAGGACCTGAAGGATGTTCCTCCTAGACCAGCTGGAAAATTCTAGACATGGTGGCTTGGGATTGTAATCCCCATGCTGGGGAAGCAGAAATGGGTAGATCCCTGAGACACAATGGCCAGGCAGTCTGAACTACATGGTAAGTTCCCAACCAGTGAGATAAAAGGTGAACATCCCTTAATGAAAACTACCCAAAATTGCCCTCTGGCCTCCACCTGCCTGCACACACGTGGGTGCATATACATGGACACATACATACCTGAACATGCACTCTTACACACATACACAAAGGAATGCTTTTAAAGTAAATAAATCCTCATGCATTTGAATACTACCTCATTCATTTGGGTCATGCCTGTATCAAGCCTTCGCTTGTCAGAGAGTAAGATCAACGTGTCCCAAGATGACAGAATCAAACAGCAGAAGCTCCTGGAATTTTCCAAAGAAAACTTTCCACCTTTATTGTCTGGCCTCTCTCATGAGGATTCTGTGCGTGTGCTCATTTTCATTTTTTCCCTAGAGATACAGATGTGTTAGTTCATTTTGTTCCCTTTGTGTTCTTCTTCAACTTCTGTGTCACTAGAAGCTGCACTTACATTTTGTGCTCTACACTCCCACCATTCCCAGCCCTTCTTCATCTAAATCAGACTCCAGACACTATATTAATGAAGAGGAGAGGGGGTTAAGCAATTCAGCAGTTGTGAAATGAAATCCCAATTTCCAAGGAACTATTTTAATTTCTCAAATGATCTGAACTTGCCCAGTAGCACTGTGAAAGGCCCAAAAGAGTTACTTTCAAAGTTATTTGTCCTCTCTGGCATATCTTCCTTTCCCTCAAATCAGCATTCAAGAAACATCTCAAAGTTCTTAGTCAATTTTGCTTTTTTCCCTTTATTTAATTGCTAGAATTACAAGGGCTCCATTCCCAACACATTTTCCTGGCCAGTATACATGATTTCAGATACATTAAGGCTAAACAGTCTTTTGTAGAAGAGCCTCGGGGGAAAAGAAGCACATCTGTCATTAGTGTTTTAGTAGAAAAATGAATTTTGAGTTCCAAACAACTGATTTACACATAAGGATTTGGAGCTCCACCCATCAGTGGGAGGAAAGTACCTTTTCTCTCCCTTTTATTCCCTCCTTTCTAACTTGTATTCACAATAAGGTCATCTAGTACAATGGTGCTAGAAAAACCATAATCAGTCTACTGAGCAATCTCATTATGTGATGCTACCAAGTTGTAGCATGGACAGGTCTGGGCCTCTGCTGCTAATCTGACTTTCTACTCCTCCAAATGTCTGACCTACAAAATGTAGTGTCAAGTTCATCTGGCTCTTAGACATAGACTTTTGGAAAGGTAATTTAGCCTCTTCAAATGTGACAAGGGGAACTACTGTATTGCAGACTTCTAACAAAACCTTTTATTTAAATAAACAGCAAACCAATGGAACTCAGAATAATGATTCAAAGGATCAAAATCAGAAAGACTGAAATGGTTCAAAAATTAAAAGAGGGATGGAGATTCATAGCTCATTTGGTAAAATGCGGATAGCTACATAAGTATGATAACCTGTTTTTCACCCCTGCATGGAAAGAGATAAAATAAGCATAGAGATGTTTATGTTCATGGTAAGTATTCACATGTCTATGTCCTGGCTCTGTTGAGAGAGCCTAGAAGAAGTGATAGCCATAGAGTGACGAGTGATTCCCTGAACCCATTTTCAAATATATTTTAAAATACATACTCCAACAGGATTCATTTTTATATGGGGACATAGTATTGGCAGCTCCCCATGCCCAGAGGATGCCTGTAAACTGACATTTATAGGGCAACATGAACTGGTCTCAATGGTTTGTTAAAGTAGGATCAAGGAATGGTGCCTAAAGGGAACTACCCTGGAAATTTTGCAGGAGATTTGGAGAGAAGAATTGAATGGTTGTAGCTTAGATGGATTGTGTGTGTACATGGTATTTTCAAATATTCAAAACAATAAATAAATCTTTGTGATAAAAGGATAGACATGAGGGAAAACAGTTAATTCTTTGACCAAGGCAAAATAAATCAGATTAGTCTGGAGAATCTTAGTGTCAGAATGTAGGGAAAAATTGATGATAGATACATAAATAATAGAGATGGAGATATCTAATGTTGAAAGTAAGTCATATATATTTATATTTACATGTATAGTTGTATGTATATACATATGCATAATATATTGCATATATCATTGCATTAGATGGCCTTTTTAAGCATGCACATGAAAATCGAGAAATTATGAGGAAGATAGATGTGTGTGTGTGTGTGTGTGTGTGTGTGTGTGAGAGAGAGAGAGAGAGAGAGAGAGAGAGAGAGCTTTAGAGAGAGAGAGAGAGTTTTAGAGAGAGTGAAGAAAATAGGGAAGTACAGTAAGAGAAAAGTAAAAGGAGGAAAAGGCACAGGAGTGAAGAACAACAAGCAGGCTGACAGGCTGACAGGACCTAAATAACAAGCACTCTCAGTGACCTAAACCAGAACAGATTAAGAAATATAATAAGTAAAGTAATAGTGGATTATGATGCAGTTCAAAATAAATATCTGTGACTTTCCCTAGTGGTCGATAAATGAGTGAATGTGCAAATCAAAGGAGGAGGTAAATTCAATAACCTGCCTGCCAGCATAGATGGAGGATATTGGCACAGCACGTCAAAGTTTAGGTTGTGTATAAAAATCTGCTGTCAGTGAGGATAGAGAAGTAAGTGGGGAGAAGGAAAACCCTGAGACGTGGACTCAGTCAGAATGTCAAAGATAATGTCCCCAGTGATGTCATTCTGGTACCAGACACACAAATTATTCCCAAGACTTTCCTCCTCAAGACCCATAACCACCGTCTAAGAAAAAGCATCAAGTTAACAAAAGTTAGCAATCATTCCACAGGCTGGTGAAGGGCTCAGCTGGCGAAGTTCTTGCTGCCTAGCCTGATGATATGAGTCCAATCCCCAGAACACACATGGTGGAAGAAAGGAACTAACTACTGCAAGTTGTCTCTAACCGCATATGTGTTGCAGTGCACACAAGCATGCACACACACATGCACATGAATGCACTCACACACAGACATGCACATATGTACATAGGCACACATACATGCAAATATACAAAAGTAACAAAAATGTTTAAAAGTGCACAACATTCTCCAAAATAACCAGTCAGTAACTATAAAACTTGCTGAGACCTACAAATGTAAGGAGACCCTGGAAAATCTACACTGCTTAAAGAAGTCCAATAAACCATAAATATAATGAAGGAACATGGAGTTCTCCTGGAATTTTAAAAAAGGATACTAGAAAATATATATTAAAATCCAACAAAGTATGTGATTCAGTTCATAGAAATGTAGCAAAGATAATGTTGCCTTAGTTGTGACAGATACATCTCAGGAGTGTAAAATATTCACTGAGAAAACTTTTGGGATGCAGGGGACTCCATATTATATTTAAGCTTGCTTATAAATAAATAACTATTCCCCCTATTTGAAATACGTTTAAAAGTGGAGAATATTTCCTTGACAATCAGGAAAATGTTGTAGCAAAAACACACCTATAGCTTACTTGGTTCATCTTGATTGAACACTTTTCCAGCACATCCTGTGGCAATTTATTCTCAGTCATGGTGAATTTAGATAAACATGCTTGCTTTTGTTTTCTGAGATAGAGACTCACATAACCCTATGGACCTTAAGGACTCTTTGAAGTCAAAGATGACATGGAATGGTTCTGTTTGTCTCATCCACCTCCCAAGTGTGAGGGTTACAGAGCTGCATCATCATGCCTGATTTATATAATGCTTGGGGTCAAACCCTGGACTTAGAGCATGCTAGACAAATGTTCTTCTAACTGAACTATAGCACTGGTCCCATCATATTTCTTTGCAATTTTTATGAGGTCATCTGTGTAGATGATCCACACCTCATGATTTGATGCTTACAACCTCCCACCTTCTAACCAGTCCATAGGTCTCCTCATAGGAGCAGCCTCCCTCTGTCTTGCTTCTTCTCTTCTTTTGGCTAAAAGGCTGAAGCTATCTTCTATGGTACTCAACAACTTCCACACATTGTTTCTAATCTATCAATTTACAGATGAAAAAACTCAGCCCCAGAACGTTAAACAATGTACCTGAGGTTACAGACATCAAATCAAAACAAAAAACTGGTCTTTGTCTCACCTTGAGCATTTTCTCTACACCACTGAGAATTCTCATTTTGTGTCTTAAATCATCCTAAATCCATTTTCTACAGCATTGTAATAAATCTGTTAATACCTAACCTTCTTCTTCCATTACACATTTGCAAGTATGTTTGTGTGTGAGTATTTGCACATTAGTGCAGGAATTTAGATGCCAGAAGAAGATATGAGATACCTAGAAAATGGAGTTGCAGGTAGTTGTGACCCACTTGACTTGGTTGCAGTGTACTGAACTTGGGTATTCTGGAAGAGGAGAAAATGATTTTAGTCTCTGTACCATCTTTCCAACTCCACACCTGACTTGAAAAAGATTTGAAGTATCATTGAAAGTTAAGTGAGTGGGGGAAACAGATTGATAAAGGGATGCCTGTAGCTAAATCCTCATTGAAAGTAACCATGAGAACTGCAATGAAGGTGAATGAAATTAGATGTCTCTAGTAAATCTATGAGGCCAGAAGACAAAGCTGGCTTATGTTAGTTACATGTCTTTCTGTACAGACAAATAGCTGACAAATGCAACTTAAAGGAAAATGGGTTTGTTTGGGTGTTTGTTTTGGCTTATAATTTGATGGTTGTCATGGTGGGGAGGACAAAATGGCACGAGAATGTGTCAACTGGGCACATTGCAACTGCTGTCAGGAGGCAGAAATTAGTGGATGCTCTCCCTCAGTTTATTTTCTCTTCTTTGTCACTCCAAAGTACTCTATAAAATGGTGTCACCTGCATGTGGGCTAAATCATCTCACCTTAACTAATCTAGTCCAGAGAGTTTCTCACAGATATGCCCAGAGACTGTTTCCATGGCAATTCTAGGTCCTGTCAAATTGTCCATCAACATGAACCATACAGGCATCTTTCTCAATTTCTCCTTTCTACAAAGATACTCAGAATGGGGCATTGCTAAATATGTCCCAGCTACTCATCAGCTACTGGGTGCATTGGAGGGTCTCAGCATCAACAGTCCTCTTAAGAGAAGCAAGCAGTGATGGTCACTGAGAATTTAAGGGTATTGGCAACCTAGGGACCAAGAGATGAGGAGATAGACTTCTCCACCTCACTAGTGTTGACTTGCCAAAAATTGTAAGATGCTCAAATGCTGAATGAGGACTCACTCAGCTGTAGCTTCGAATTGATGCCTTTAAAGAGATTGAATAAACTCTTTATGTTACAATCTGGCACGAGCTTTTAATATTAACCACTACATATTTTATAGACTGTATTTGTTGCCAAGCACTAAAACAAACATTAAGATGCTTTTTGCCTTAACTGGAACTATGGATGCTTTTGAACACTGATATAAAAAGCAGCATAAACCACATTATAATCATGAAAATCATCTGCGTTAAGCTACCATTTGCTATGAAAGTGGCAGTTATTTTTCATCTACAAACAATTATATCTCGATTACTTACTCTCTGTTAGGGAACATTTCATCAAAAAAAATCTCATTTAATTGACATAAAGATGCATTTTCTTTGGAGAGAGACATAATCTCTAATTTGGACTAATTAAAGGACTAGGCATTTCCTATTAGTGAAAGGCTGGTGTCTAATGGAAATATGCATCTTTATTAGTTTCATATACATGAAGTCATACAGAATAAACTGCTTACAGTAGGAAGTGAAGGTCCTAAAAATCATTACCTAAAGAGCACAAAACAGTAACTTGGGGTCTGGGGATGTGGCTCAGTGGGTAGCATTCTCAACTAGAATGTAGGAAGCCCTGGGTCTGATCCACAGAAATGTATACACCAAGGTGATAGAGGCCTTTTATCCTCAGTACCTAGAAGGCCGAGGCAGGAGGATTCAAAAATGTTCATTGTTGACTACATATCAAATTGCAGTCCAGCCTGGAATACAAGAAAGACTGTTTCAAAAAGGAAATAATGCAAATTGCTTTACATGCTTCAAAAACATGGTTGTGAAGCAATTTTTTTTTAAATCTTGCTTTAACCTGTTTGCATTTTGGACTTGCTGAGATTTGTTTTATTCTCAGCATGCCACTATGCAAGGTTCCTCTGAATCACATCATACTGAAAGTTTGATGCAGATCTCAGATTAGCATCTTCTGTAGGGAGAGTGCCTTCAACTTCCAATATGCCAAATAATCTTGAATTACATGTAAAGCACATACATGTAATTTATATTTACAATTATAGATTATAAAACGTCAATAGTACGCTGAAATAAGAGAGTTTAATCTTAGTTGAGTAGCTACTGGCTAATGATGGATGCTATAGAATCGAGTCTCCTATTGGCTTGTTTTTTTGTTTTTTTGTTTTTTTTTGAGTAATGGTCACTGGCAATTATCTATCCCCAGTGGATACTGCCAGACCCATGAACAGCAATAATTTGACACATTGAGACATAAGTCTGTATATATGCATAAATGAAGAGAGGAGATACCCCACTGCATCCAATTATATATATTTATAATATACATATATAATATGTAAATATAATATATATTATATATGTGTAAATTATATATATTATAAACTAACAAACACATTACACAGCCTCAGTCCCACTTGGGAGAGAGAAGAACGCAATCAAAAGTGGGGAGGGATGTTAGGACTTGAGAGAGAAAGTGGAGGGGAGGTGGGGTGTGAGGGGAATCTGATTTGGTATTGGATGACTGAAAAGGACTAAAGCCCTGGGGGCCAGCAGAAAGAATGGAAACAGACAACCTCAGGAGATAGGAGTTTAGGGGGACTCTCCAGAATGCACCAGAGACATGGGAGGTGAGGACTCAAAGGGAGGACCTTAGATGAAACTATATAGAGCTATATGGAACTTATAGAGCCCACCTCCAGCAGGAAGACAAGGCATCAAGTGAGGTAGGGGTTTCCCATCCCACAGTCAAAACTCTCACCCATATTTGTTCCTGTCTGAAAGAACTGCAGGGATGAAAATGGAGAGGAGCCTGAGGAAATGGAGGACCAGCAACAGGCCCAAAGTGGGATCCAGCTCAAGAGAATGTTCCTAAGCCTGACACTATTACTGAATCTATGAAGTACTCACAAAAAGGGACCTATCGTGACTGCCCACTGAAAGACCCAACATGCAGCTGAAAGAGTCAGATGCAGATATTTGCACCCAACCAATGGACAGAAGTTGCTGTCCTCTGTGTTTGAATTAGTAAAGGGCTGGAGGAGGCTGAAGAGGAGGACAACCCTGTAGGAGGACCAGCAGTCTCAATTAACTGAGAGACCCCTGAGATATCTCAAACACTGGACCATCAACCAGGCAGCATATACCAGCTGATATCAGGCCCCCAACACATATACAGTAGAGGACTGCTGGGTCTGGATTTAGTCAGAGAAGACGCACCTAACCCTCAATAGACTGGAGGCCCCAGGGAGTTTAGAGGTCTTTGGGGGTTGTGGGAGGAGGGGTTGGGGAAATCCTTGTGAACACAGGGGGTGTGAAGGAGGATGGGACATGGAATAGTTGGAGGGTAGAAAGGGGAAGGGGAATAAATCTGAAGTATAAAAATACACACATACATACATACATACACACACATACATACATACATACATACATACATACATAAAAGGTTAAATAAAAAATCAAATTTAGAGGGAGACATGTTGGAGCATCTTGGGGGTTGATGACCATCATCAAAATACATTGTGTACCTGTACAAAACTCAAAGAATATAAATAATTTTTAAATATTTGTTATTATACCATTGACTTTTTTATTTGTATCTAAAAGTTCCTGAAGAAGAAAAAGAATGTCAAAACAAGCATAGATTCATTTCATCACCATTAGAAATCAGTAAAAATTATAATTGTATTTGGTTACAAAAGAATGCATTCAAAAATAAGTATTCCATTTATTTCTGTATCTAGCCCTACAGCTATTGCATCATGCCAACTCCCCTTTTCTATTGGTGTGTCTGCTTGTACATTTGTGTACATTCAGTCACAATGGCACGCACATGTGTGTGCAGGCATAAGCTGATGTCAGGATTCTTCCTGCTGGCTCTCCAATTTACGCTTCGAAGCAAGGTGAGTCAATCAAACCAAGAGCTTGCCCGTATGCTCTCCTTGCTCTGAGGCTCCATCTGTAAGACTCTAAAGGCAGTTTAACACACTGACCTAGAACTTGAAGTGACCTTAATTCAGATGCACTTGGTTATGGGGTATGTGCTTTAACTTCTGAGAAATTTGTCTCCAGGCTTTCTTCTTTTGAGACGATGTGTTTCATGTAGTCCAGGCTGGCCTTGAGCTTGATATAGGAAGACCCTGAACTTCCAGTACACCTTCTTTCACTTTCTGAGTACTGGAATAACAGTCATATTTATGTGATTTATGTGGTACTAGAGACCTAAGTCAGAGATTCTTACATGCTAGACAAGCACTCTCACAAAGGAAGCACACTCCCAGACCATGTTGTTGATTCTGGTTCCACCGTGGTAGGAATCCACACCAAGGTCCTGGCCCATCATCACAGTGGTTCTACACTTTCTAGCCTCCAGCACTGTAAGCCAAACCTGTATGCTATTCATTCACTAACTGACTGATTGCTTTTCAGATAAGGGATCATGTAGTGCAGGCTGGCCTTAATCTCACTGTATAGCCAAGGATAAGCATGACATTCTGTTCCTCAGTCCCAATTTAAAAACAGGAGTATCTTGTCTCCATAAATCCTTTAATCCTTTAAATCCATATCAAAAAGTAATGAAATGGTCAAATGCTTATCTCAGTCAATATGTTAATTATACAGCTTTCATAAGATAATTTTCATCCCCAAGGTTTCAAAGCAACTTTCCATGACTTAAGTCCTTCCTTTGCAAAGTTCTCTCTAATTCGTCTGGCTATTTTTTTTTTTCAGAACTCTTTTCTCTTCTGGAATTAACAGTCAAAAGACTGGCAGACATTCCATTAAAAATGAGGGGCTGATAGGGGTAGAGAGATAGCTCAGTGGTTAAGAGCAGTTACTGCCCTTCTTATTTACATTTTGTTCCTAATCTCATATGAGGCAGCTCAGACTTTTAACTACAACTCCAGGGAATTAAATATCTTCTTGTGACATTCATGGGCACCTAGTGCACATACATGCATGTGTACACACATGCACACACACACACACACTATTTTAAAAATCTGTAAGAAGTCAAATGTTGAGTTTATGATATGGAGAAAAGAAATCACATTGTGGAATGTTTAAAATATAGATTATGTTGGTTGATTTAAGTTTTAATTATTTACATTTATTTATCTTCTTTGTGCATATATGTGTGTGGTCATCTATGCCATATATGTGTATAGAGTTCATAGGGCACTATAGGAGTTGATGATTTCTTCCCATTAAGTGCATTCCAGGAATCAAATGCAGGTTGGCAGGCTTGGCAGCAAGTTCCCTCAGACCTGCACTGCTGAGCCACCTTACCAGTCCTATCCGGACTTACTACTGTCAGAATTTGGTTCTTATCAGTGTGATTTACCTTAGAACACATTTTGTGCAACGAACTTTTCTTGGCTATAGTCATATTTTCAGTAATATATTCACATGAAATTGACAAGGTCTCCTCTAATATGCTGTTTACTTTATCAATGATTATCAAATGCTCCCTAGTTGTATGCATGTGGAAGGAGCCTTATACTAAAAAGGAATAGGAATGAAAATTAAAATTTATTCAGTTTTGTGTGATTTGTTTATTTATGTGTATGCTCGTATACAAGCGCCCACACATGAATCCATGCTTGTTATGCTTGACGTAATGTCAAAAGACAATCTGTCAAAGTCAGTTCTTTTATTCTACCATGCTGGTCAGAGGATCCAACTCAGGTCCTTAAGCATAGAAACTGCCTGTTCCCACTGAACCATCTTCTAGGCAGAATCTTTCAAATGTTTTACATAGCTCATACCATTTAGTCACCATACCTCCACCATAAGTGGAATTCTTACCTCATCTTTCACAAGAAAACAGGAGGCTCAGAAAGGTTTTTGAAAAGCTGCCGAAGATAAAATTCTAAATGTGGCAGGCTGGAACTCAAAACCGAGGCCATTTGATTCCAAAGCGCACATGGTTAGCAAGTGTGCAGTATCGATTCTCTAAATAGATGGTTTGCCTTTGGCTGGCAAAATACACATATGTCAAAATTTTCAAGATCATCTGCTTTTAAGGAAGTGGTAACTGGGGAAGTCATTCCGTGTATTTAAAAGAATCATTTTCAAAACATGGAATTTTGATATCACGACAGGCAAGTAGGGCAGCTGTCAGAAGTCTATTTGTATTTCCCTAGCACTGAGGTGATTTCTCTCTTTTATTAAAATGGATAGAGTTAGAAATACCTGAACTAACATAGAATAAGCAGGTTTCCAAGAAAGATGCTACTGGAATAGAATTTAGACTCTGAAGAACTATGTGCAATATGGTAAGGCTTCCCTGGGAAGACAGTCAACAGAGAAAGGTCTCTCCCTGCCTAGAGACAGGGAGAAATGATACTATCCATGCCTATAGATGGTCCACAGAGGCAGGCCTACCCTTATCTGGGAATAGCTAACATGTATGGCCTCTCTATACCTAAACTTGTTCCATCATAGAGGAATATATGAAAAAGTCTTTTCTATTTAACAGGCCTGGAGACAGCAACTATTTCTTTAGCCATGGGGGAAGCACGAGGAGCAGAGAGGACATCTAGGGAGGATGGTGGGAAACATGATCCATCAGCTTGAGCTCTTTATAAAACTCAGATGGGATGGAATATAAGCTTCAAGTCTTATGGTCTAAGTGATCTTTCATTAACGAACCTCTCGTCCACAAAGTTAGAACAGCCTGAACCTACTGTTGATAAGTCGTGCTGGGAGTCAAAGAACACAGCAATATGTGTCCATGGTGAGGTTTCTTCACAATAATGATGACCAAATCACAATGATTAGGATATGGTGGAGGTGATGCACTCTCACATCTGATGTTTCTATGTACACACATACATGCTACACATCCAAAAGCACTCAGAGAAGCATTTTTTCTTATTAATGTATTGATTTAAAAATTCTATTAATATGTTGGGAAACAAAAGTCCCCAAAGATCTTCTTAGGAGTAGAATCCTATAAGAATTCTGATAGTGAAAATAACAGGCAAAAAACAAAAGTTTCAGACATGAGTCACAGTTGTCTCATGTCTTGGAGGCTTCAGCAGTGGTTTTCTCAACATAACACAGAAAAATCCCCCATTTCAGGCTATCAGTCTGTATAGTACTGGCATAGGAGTGAACACAGCCTACCTCTGCAGAGTCCAAAACAAAACTGTAAGTCACTGGTTCTCAACCTGTGAGTCACAATCCTACAGGAGTTACATATCCGCTGTCTTGTATATCACATATTTACATTATGATTCATAACAGTAGCAAAAGTAAGTAACAAACACAATTGTTTGGTTGGGGGTCAGCACAACACTAGAAACTGAATTAAAGGACTGCAGCAATAGGAAGGCTGAGAACCACTGTTCTAAGTGATAACCAAAAAGAGGGGATGGAAAGTACCATGAAAAACCATCTCCTGCCTGAGTAATGAGACTATTAAACCTAGGGATCCTGGCAGAGCCAAGAGTTTGTTGCTCTTGTTTGGCCAGTTGTTTTGTTTTGTCTTTTGTATGATGCAGAAATCAGGAAAGTATGATTGGAGGAGAGTCACTAGGGGAGAAAATGACATCTAATATAATCAGAAGAAAGAAATGCTGCCAGGATAGAGCTAAAGATCTTGGTAAGTTTAAACTGAATGTGCAGGGCTGAAGAGAGGGTTTGGTCATTAACAGTTCTTTCCCTTACTGAAGACTGGAGTCTGGTTCCTAGCCCCGACATTGACCAGCTCACAACCACACCTAAGAGCTACAGAGGATTCAGTACTCTCTCCTTGACTCTGAGCATCCCCACGAATCTGTTCACATGTGTACACTGACAAAGAGACACAAGTTTAAAAATTAAGTAAACCTTTATAAAAATTATTGAGGATCTGGAGAGACTGCTCAGTCATTATCAGCATTTTCTGTTCCCGAGAACCTGAGTTATGTTCCCAGCACTCATGGGAGGCAGTTGACAACTACCTATAATTTCAGTTCTGTACAACTGACACCCTCTTCTGGATATCACACACATGCATTGTACACTCACATAGGCACACACATAAAAAATTTTACCAAGATTTATAAAAATATTTAAACTAAGCGTTAAAAGTTCAATGTCTGACATTTTCTTCAACTACTTTTCGCCTGTAATTAAACTTTTTATTGTTTGAGAATTTCACACATGCATAGAATGTGTACTGACTAAATCTACCTTCCACCTCCCTTCCTTCCCCTGCAATACCTTCTCTTTTCACACATCCCTTTCTCTCCCAGCTTCATGTTCATAATGCTCACACATGTGTGGCCTACACTCAGACAAATACATGCATAACCATGTTCATAATGCTCACACATGTGTGGCATACACTCACAAATACATGCATAACCATGAATAAAATATTTACACAAATGAATTAAGATATTTAAGTTAAATCTTCAATGTCATCAGGCACTAGTGTAACTTTGTGCATTTTCCATCATAATTCTGCATAATCAAGGCTGGCTTCACAATCTTACTTTTGCAAAAAAAGGATAACATCGACTGTGTGATCCTCCAGCCTCCTGTTCCTGAGAGCTGGTATTAAAGGTGTGCCACACCAATGCCAAGAGTATGCGGTGCTAGGCATCAAAGCCAGAGCAACACATATGTTAAGTGTGATATTTAGTTTTAATTATCAGCCTGACATAGCTAAGGTTCCCTAAATCATGTCAGCCTGTGAGAGTCTGTAGGATAAAGTAGGCTGTGCCATTCCCTGGCCCTCAGTCTTGCACTATATACCAGTAGAGCAAGTTGACTGAGCACTAAACATGCATGCATGCCATGCCTTTTCTCCTGCTTCAACTTTTATGCCTTCAACTTCCTGTTGTCTAAACTTGCCTTACACCGATGGTGTACAACCCAGAATTGAGAGTTAAAACTGTCTCCTTTAAGTTGCTTTTTGTCAGAGTATTTCATCAAGGAAATGGAAATGAAAATACTCTACCGATGGTGCTACATCACCTGCCTTTAGCTGGCATTTTAGATCCAACAATGAACTGCTAAGAAGACATTTTACTGTGTTTGAATATACTAGAAGCAATGGGTCCTTTGAATTTTTGTCTGTAATTCAGAAGAATTGGGCCCTAGGGAATTTGTGTGATGATGTTGGCTGCGGAGGTGGTGATTAGACTAGACACGAGTTTGAGAGGTATAATGGAAAGAAACTGCTGTAGAACAATAGCAGCCTTGCAAGAAAAGAGGAGTGATGTTCCTCTGGTTTTAGTTGAATAAATAAAGAATGGTTGATGTAAGGACATTTAGAGATGTAAGGACATAGGTATGAAGGGTTAAAAAATACTATTTTGAATATATTGTGCCTGTGCTATCCTGCAGACATTCAGATGACAGTACCAAGTAAGGTGTGTTGGGAAAAGGTTCAGGGCTCTGTGTGGTAGACCCAAGTACTACACAACCGGGAGTCAGAAGCCAAAGACTCCAAGAGCTCCAGATTAGTGGATGCCTTTCCATGAACCTTACTGTCCCACCATTGAACACCATAAAAGGTATTTCTTGTGGGCGTGGGCATGCTTTCCTTTTGTGCATCATTGGTTAGCTATATGCACTCCAGTTATCATGGTTACCAGAGTAGGTTTAACCATGGCCTTCAGTTTCCCTGTTCATGCTGGAGGCATTTGGATATTTAAGTGCTTCTGAAGTTCTAAAGACTCAAAAGTCCTGTAAGAAGCCAGAAGTCACTAGGTTAAGCACCTTTATGTTCCCCAAAGAGAAAAGACTTCTGTGCAATAGAAAAGAGAAAATAGACTGAACAATCAATTGGGCAGAAAGTCATTTAGAATAATAGATGGCATTTCATCTGTTCCTGCCTTTTGCTTAGAAGTGATGGAGTTTTGACTGTGAGGCACTCAGAAACTGGGGAATGTCATCCCTTATGGAACCTTTGTTACATCTTCATATGAGAGTGTTGTCTAGCTTTCCCAATGTCATACATTATATATCTACTGAATCTCATATTATTCTTTGGATCTCATTGCATACATTTTGTGATCTAGCTACAAACCACCCAGCCTTGCTGATCTTTTCTATCAATCTTCCATATTTATTTGTCTGTCTTCTCTACTTTCTCCACAGGTGTGTGTTACTAAGTACTTGATAAGGAATCACTGAAGAACTTCATCATATCCAATAGGAGTTGAGCAAAAATATATGAGATGTCCTCTTAAAATGAACTCAAGATGGAACATTTCTACTTGACCATAGGACACTGCCAATCTACCTGTCAATTGTATGTGTCACCAATAGCAGCTGCTTAAGAAAGAGACAGGGACCTGGCAATTCCTGACAAGGACAGGAATGCTTGCCTTAGGCCCTGGTTTTATTTCCAGCACAGCTTAAACCTGTTATGGTGGTATATACCTTTAAACCCTGCACACGGGAAGTAGAGGTAGGAGGATTGTAAGTTCAAACTCATCCTCAGCTACAAAGAGAATTCAGGTCCAGACTGTACTAACTGAGATTATAATTCAATGAAGAAAG
The DNA here is from genome assembly GCF_947179515.1 of Apodemus sylvaticus. Taxonomy (NCBI): domain Eukaryota; kingdom Metazoa; phylum Chordata; class Mammalia; order Rodentia; family Muridae; genus Apodemus; species Apodemus sylvaticus. Next base: position 31,378,901 of record NC_067483.1, read on the forward strand.
AAAGATAGGAAGGAAGGAAGGAAGGAAGGAAGGAAGGAAGGAAGGAAGGAAGGAAGGAAGGAAGGAAGGAAGGAAGGAAAAGGAAGACTATAAGTTGAAGGAGTTTCAGCACAAGGTCATAACAAATAGTACCAAAGTGTCTCTGAGGTTAAATTCTAATTTTTAAAATCACTTTTCCCAAGACACTTGGAATCTTATATCATTTTTATGTTTCCAGCCAACATCTCAATTAATAAGATCTACTTTTCACAGCTCACCTCAGACCTCAAGAGATCATGATCATTTTAAAGGAGACAATGGAGTGAAAAGAATAAATCCTGATGGTCCTAGTACACCCCAAGATAATTCTGTATGTTGTAGATGTTAGAGCCAATGTAAATGTGTAACAGTGCAGTTTCTACCTAAAAGGCAAGGTGGGAATTCCAGTACAATTCTAGTTTTCCTTTATACTCCTCATATTCTTATCTGAGCAAGAAGGATCCCAAGTGAGATATTTGTCAGCAAGCCCCACTCCCTGATAGATCCCTATCACTCACAAGGTAGAAGGAGATAACCTACATCTTGGTGGTCTATACTTGTACCATGCCATGTGTGCAACCCTCCCCCAAATGAGTCAAATGTAATTTATAAAAATGTTTTATCTTAAAAATGAGATGTGGACTATAATATCTCTTAGAAACATTTAAACCTCATGATTATAGAATCTCTGATATAAGATATTCTTCTAGACTTTCCTTTGTCCTCTGACGTCCACTATTGAGGGATACCCTGGGATCTGATCCTGTAGAAAATCTCACAGGAGCCTGGGAAGATGGCTCAGAGACTAAGTGCACTCACTACACAAGCATGAGGATCACCGTTTAAAATCTCCAGCACCCATAAAAAAGCCTTGACAAAGCTAATGCTGTGGGGATCACACACAGGAGGATCTCTGGGATTGGCTGTTGTCAGCATGGCTCCGGGCTCACAGTGGAACTCTCCCTCAAGGGATAAGTCAGAGAGTGGCAGAACAGGAAACCCATTGCTCTCTTCAGGCCTCTACAGGTTCATATGAATACCCATACATATGAGTGGACATACTTACACATGCATATACATATCACAACACACATATACACATAAACACACACACACACACACACACACACACTAACATATAGTTTATGTAATTTGGCGCTAGAAGAGAAGACTTTTACCTTTCTTTTATTTCAGTAATTTTACCCTTCTAAATAAATACATATAAGGTCTTTTGTTTGATTCCCCATAACCAATTGCGGTATGCATGTGTGTATATGTGTGTCTGTGTGTGTGTTGTTGGTGGTGGTGGTGGTGGTGGTGGTGGTGGTGGTAGTGGTGGTGGTGGTGGTGGTATGTATAGATATGGATGAGCATGCAACCCATTGTAGTTGTGGAGGTTAGAGAACAACTTTGGAGGAGTCTGAGTCTCTTGTTCACTCCTCTGCATACCAGGCTACCTGGCTTGTGGATTCTCTAGTCTTGCCTCTCATCTCACCAAAGGATCCTGGGACTACAGAACTGTGCTAGAGTGCCCAGCTCTATGGGTATTCTAGGAATCCAGTCACTGGTCTTTTCCTTTCACAGCAAGCATTTAAATACTGAATCGTTAATCTCTCCAGGCCAAATATTACTTTTTTACACTTATATATTCACCGCACACCTATATATTACCCTATATATTTTCCATACTTATTTCTAATGGGACTTACTAGTAGAGGTCACTCATGTGTCTGCACCTATTAATGAGTGACAAACCAGAAAAGGATGTCCCAGATGATAACTATCTATATTCTTCCCACAAATATTAAAAAGGAAAATTTTAGTTCAATTAAATGATTTGAATTAGAATTTTTAAAAGATTAATGTGTTAAAAAGAATTCTACTTAACTAAAGTCCTTAAAGGCCAGCTATTAGGAAACAGGACTGGGGAATGTGGGTGGTACCCGCCTATTCTAGCTAATGAACAAATTTTTGTTCCAATTAAAATTTACCTACAGTGATATTTGTCTAGCAAAATCATTTCACGTGTGGCTGATCCTGGAAGACGAACCAGGAATTTTCACTGTGAGCTGAAAAGATATGAATCTCAGGAACATCTCCAGATTAACAGAGATGGACCTAGAATCTGTAAAATTGGGATCTGTCTTTTTCCTATGTGTCCTTAAACTTAACTTTCCAAGTACAGTCAACTATGTTGAACTATGGGCTCTTATTATGTATTGAAAGCCTCATTTCCTACCTGTCCTATGTATTGTACTCTGAAATCTAGCCTGTCTGAACTATTATCTGCTTTAATGATGACTGACTTTATTCCTTCCTTCTCTTTTACTCACTTTTCTGTTTCTGGAATATTTTCCCCATATTTACCCATCTAACTCCTATTTGAAACATCAAGGCCTTGCAATGCCTTCTCCCATCAAGAGCTATTATTATTTATCTACTTAGCACTTGTCAGAAATACCAAAAATTACTCAGTTAGATCCTCAAATGTGTTCAAGATCAACAAGCATCCTCTAATCACAGAATTCCCCTTCACCAAACACTTAAGTCTCTAAGAAGCTGAAACAGGGAAGAATAAACCATGCCTCCATCACTCAGGATGATGAGAATACTGGCCTACTATGAGAGGAGGCTTCTGATTTTGTCCATTACTCTATTATTACATTTTCTAGAGGATATATATATATATATATATATATATATATACATACCTGTATATCCACATATGTACAAACATATGCACATGCATACATGTATGTTTTAATACACACATATATATGTGTGTGTGTGTATAAATGTATATGTAATATTGTCAAGCTATCTTTCTTTGATCAGCAATGTCTACAGTAAATGCAGCTTCTCTGCCCTGATTCTATCATTATCTCAAAAAAGTTATTTAAGTAAAGAGCTCGTCTATTAAAGACAGTAAGTACTTTCATGCTATTTGCTTTCCATTAAAATAAAGTTGAATCCATTTTTCTTAGGGCAAAATTCTGAAAACCAGAGTTGTGCAAAGTGATGTTTTTCCATCTAGCAGCAATGATTCATTTTGGAAATTAAGAAATTTTCTAATGAGAAAGCCTGACCAAAGTATGAGAGCCAACAGTTCCCCCCAGGCACTTCCCAATTCATTAAAATCAGCAGCAACTGTGTCTGTCATGCTTAGCCCAGGTTTCAAGGCAGCCAGCAGGGATCTGTCTCCATCTGATTGGAGACTTTCCTCTTCACTAAAAGAGAAAGATGTTCAAGATGTAAGCTGTATTGTTGATGTACTAAAACTCCTCACCCTAGAGTACTATTAGCATGCCTGTTATCATAAGCTGGGACACATACAGTCATAATTTTTTCAGATGCTGTCTACATATTTGCAAGCAATATATTTAATTCTGTTTAGGCCAAGGAGGCCTTTGGTTTAGAAATCAAGTGTTAAACTCAGTTACTTGGGAAGACAAAATAGTTTATACTATTCTTGCCTTCTTTCATTCAAGAATATTAACTGAGCATTTACTGATTACCTGAGAGTAGTTGGGACGGATGGTAAAATTAACAAAAGTAAAATATAAGAATTTCAGATGAGTCTAATAAGAACTAGTGGAAACGTTTACATTGATATATAATTATAGCGAAGAAGATCCACTGTCCCTTAGGAGGTATAGAAGATCATGTTAGAAGAGACGATTATCTGAACATCTAGATGTCTGCCTAAGGTAATCTGAAAACTATCCTGAAGAAAATTCCTCAGGAGACTTTAATAATGAGCTATTAGCAATCAATGGCTTCTGAGATAAGAAAAGTTACCTTTCTTTGAGGGTGTGGCCACCAGTAGGTTGTCAGGTAGTGGATGACCTAAGATGACCTGTATGGTTACCAGGTAGTGGATGACCTAAGAGCCATGAGCATCTAGGAAACACTAATTGCACTCAGTTGATTAGGTAAATAAATAGGACATGAAGTTTGAAGGGAAATGTGCTGGAAAATTCTGTGGGCAGATTTATTGGAGAAATTGTGGGTGGATATAATTAAGATACATCATTTCCATGTGTCTAAATGTTCAAAATATAAAATTTAAATACCACCAAAATATATAAAAGAAAAATGGGTTGCTTAGAAGACCACATCAGGGTAGCATCAATGGATCAAAGAAAGGGGCTAGAGATGTGGCTCAGTGATTATGTCACTGACTATTCTTGCAGAGGACCAGGTTCAATTCCTAGCTTCTACATGGTGTTTCAGAGTCATCCATACCTCCAGTTTCAAGAGATTCTATGCCTTTATCTGACCTTCATGAATATCAGGCATACACATGATGTTCATACTAAATGCAAGCAAAATTCTCATAAACTAAATTTATTTTATGAATAAATTTATTTATTCATAAAATAAAATGAATAAATGGGGCAAAGGAAGCAAGAAGCATAGAGGGTGAGAGGCAGTTTGAAGACCCAATCCATGCCATAATGTAATTTCACTTCAAAAGAGCCATGTGTCCAATCTAAGAGCTGACTCATGTACTTAAATTAACATCATGGTAATATGGCACTGGGGTCAGTTATGCTTTCCATTTGATGCTTCTTTAGATACCATTTGAATATACATCCCTCCTACCACCCAATTCTTGGTACTAGTCCATGATGAAATTATGCAGCTGTTACTATCGAACTTGAAGATAGTTTTCAGCTCCCTGTAGACTTCAAAATGAGTTTTACCATTATTATAGTTAATAATAATTGCAAATAAAATCCCAGCATTTATGCCATAAAATTGATTCTCACTCTACACCTCTCTATGAAAACATCAAATGCCTTTAAAATTGCTATTAGAAGAAATTATAACACAAAGCACTTACATAGCGTTTTTGTTTGGGGAGATAATTTAAGTTTATTGCCTTTATGTTCCAGGGAAGAAAAGCCTCAACAGGGTTAATTGTCTTCTCTAAGCCATGTGATTCATTGTGGTAGAGAAAAATGAAAATTCAACTTAAGGATGTCCATCCAAATTAAAAACTATATAACCTTGTACTAGGGAATAAGGCAAGCTTTGCACAGATTATTTTGTTGCCAGTGAGAAATATAAAATAAATAAACAAAAATATCAAAGTGCTAGGTCAAATTTAAAAGAAAGAGGATTGTTCAAAAGGTAAATCCCAGGCTGGAGAGATGGCATAGTAGTAAAGGATCAGAGTTCAACTCCTAGCAACCATGATAGATAGCTGGCAGATGCCTATAAATCCAGTACCAGGGGATGTTCTCTTCTGGCCTCCGTAGGGTACATAGACACAGACACAGACACAGACACAGACACAGACACAGACACAGACACACAGACACAGAGAGAGGATGGGAAGGAGGGATGGAGGGAGGAAAGGAGGGAAGGAAGGAGGGAGGGAGGGAGGGGGAGAGGTAAGGGAAGGGGAGGTAGAACTGTTTGTTAACAAAAAGGAAAATGGCTTTTAGTGCATAGTTTATCAACCAGCTAAAATTTAGCTTCACTAATCAGATCACTTTCTGTGTCTGCCCCTGGGATCCTAGGGTTGTCAATGATGATGGACTTTATTCCTTTGGTGTACTGCTGCCAACTCTCATCTACCTACCTGGCTTTTATCTAAGCCAAAGAGCTTTCATGAAGAGGAGGAAGGTCCTAGCAATCAAATGCACTTTGGCAGTGTTTACATGCAGCCAGAAAGAAGGGAGACATTTGTGTTCTTAGGAAAATACATAGAAGTGGAGATCATGTTAAGCAAAATAAGTCAAACTAAGTAAGAGAAGTGTCCAACATTTTCTCTCATACATGGAGTATAGAATAGATTTAGGACAGTAGGATTTAACACACATGACATTGTATGTATATTATATGTACACATACATATCATTAGGTTTTCATCTGACATCAAAGTAGAAGAACTAACTATGTGGTGGGACAATAGAGTCTAAAGGGAAAAGAAGAATATGAGAGAGTGATGGAGCAGCTAATGTTACCATTACATGTTTTCTCTAATTTGTAATGTTCAAATCTAGATCAGAGTGTGCTGTGTGCACATGTGTTTATGCATACCTGTGTGTATACACACACACACACATATATACATATATATATATATGTTATATGTATGTATATATAGTGTGTATATGTGTGTATATATAATGTATATATGTATGTATCTATACTGTGTATATATGTATGTTTATATAGTGTGGATGCATATACATACATGCCTATATAGTGTGTATGTGCTCACATGTACACACGTGTGTGCACATATGTGTGTGCATACTATATTGAAAATAGAAGAGTGTCTCCTCTTGGGATCATGAGGACTGAGATGGAAGAAAAGAAAGAAGAACATAAGAAATTAACAAAGAGATGGATGAGTAAAGTACAATGAAACAATGTGTGGAAATATCATAATAAAATCTTAATTTCATAACCTAACTAAAAAACTATGTTTTTAAAAGAGGGGAGAAGCCTGCCTACCTTGTCTCACAGTACCCCAAAGCTGCAAAGTGTAATGACCAGATGACCCCAAATATATAAAAATCTGTTGAAAGCCAAAGAAATCATCAACACAGGCCTTTGAGACATTTGATATGGACTTAAAAGATGGATTGAGACACCCAACTATTATTTAATTCTGCAACACAAAGTAGAACTGATAGACCTTAAGATTTCTTTAAAATCATGTATTCAAAGTCTGCTGTCTAAAAAGTCTGGTATCAAAATATCCCTGCAAAGAATGAGAACTTGGTTATCAGAGAGTTCATGCCATTAATGATGTGATAGAACATTCTAAAACTGCCATGCTTCTATGATACCCAAAGATGGTGAGTTTTTACCAGGAGACCATGCCCCAATAATATATTACTATGAAGACATTTCATTCGGGGTTTTTGGAACTCCATTGTGCCTCGGAATCATCTAAAAGACTAAAACTCATTCAATACACGTGGCTAGAGCCTGGATAGATTTTTATTATTTATCTTTATTTTACATGTATATTTGTTCGGCTGCATACATGCATGTTCACCACTTGCATTCAGTGCCTATGGAAGTAAGAGGGCACTTCATCCACTGGAACTGTAGTTACAGATGGTGATGAGCTGCCGTGTGGGTTCTGAGAACCAAACCAAGGTCGTCTTCAAGAACAAGCAATGCATCTTAAATATTGCATGTGTGAGGATCTGCATTATCTGCCTTGGCTTACTAAGGCACCCACAATAGTATCTCAGGTATGTTTTTGTTTTCTTTTTAAAGCAACAAAAAGAATTGGTTTTTGCTGTTGTTGAATTTGTTTGTTTATTTTTAATCACCATCAATGTCTCCAGTGGAGACTGGAGAGATGACTCAATGGCTATGTATAACTGCTGCTCTTTCAGCGTTACCTATTCTAGCTTTGGTAGGCACCAGAAAGCATGAAATGAGTTCATGTACACACACACACACACACACACACACACATACACAATCTAAAAAAAATGTGATGTCCCCACTAACTGACCAAACCAAGAATTTCTAGATAATTACTAAGACATTAATTTTCAATACAGGAGATAAAGTTATTATTTTTAACATGTTTAACATGTTTAAATATAATTCAACAATATCTTGCATGAGAATGCTTCTTCAAATATAAAGCTGAAAGTCAAACATTATAAATAGCAGAAGAGATTTTTTATAAGGAAGAGCTATAAAATATGATATAAAAGTAGCCAATCATAAGTATCCTTTTCACTATAAGAATAATAATAAAACTTTAAATTATTTCTTTTAAAACAGTTGAATTTATAGCCCTCAAAAATAAAATTGTTCTATAACTATCTAAATTTTAAATACTATGCAATAAATTCAAATTGCAAATGGATATAAATTTGTCATTAATGGGCTTTCTAACCCATGACCCTTTTCATGCTCTGGACAGACTCTTTCCACATTAATATTATGAGAATGCTATATTAGTATAATTAAACAAGGCAAACTGTTTCTAGGAAAGGGGGAAATTGACATACAATAATCTCTGTCTCTTGTTTTTCCAGCAATTCTCTTTTGTCTTGTCCCATGGAATATAACTTAGCAAGGTAGCTCATTCCAGAAAGCACGCTGTAATATCTGTAGAACTCAGCCAGGTCTTAAGTCCCTGTAAAGTCACCATTGGAAGTTCTGCCTTCAGCATGTGGTAGAACAACACAATAAAATATAGACATGTTGCATGTATAACCTTTGCCTTTATGATTTCAAAAGATTTTTAACTTGAGATACTCACACGTTTTATATCATGGTCACACAACAAGCTTTCTTTACATACACTTAGAGTCATCAATTCCTGTAGATATCATTAGCATATGTAATTTTGAGATATTGCTAAAGTCTACATTATAACACTAGCTCATGGATCATGTCAAATTAATATGAGCCCATCCTGTGTATTAGAGGATTGAATTGACAGTTAGTGAGATGCTGGTGGGACAATTACCTACCAGTCTGACTATTACAGTCAGTAATCATTGTCACATTAGAAAATACTTGCTTCTTAGGGGTCAGAGAGCTTCGTCAGAGATTAAAGTATTACTCTCAAAACTCAACAAGAGGGGTTTGAGTACTGCAACTGAAATCAAGGTGGAATGGGAGACCTGAACCAACACTTCAGAGGAGTCCACTGCCCTCCAAGCACGTGGCAAGCACACTCCTCCACTCAGTCCCTCTATATAAATAATAATAATAATAAGAATAATAATAATAATAATAAGAAGAAGAAGAAGAAGAAGAAGAAGAAGTAGTTTTTATTTCTTGACAACTCCATGCCCAGGACTCTAAAGGCCAAAGAAAACACATTGTGATAAGATTTTCATTCTCTATCCATGTGTATTTTCAACTGAATTTGCTTTGCATTGATACACAATGCTGACAACTAACACTTCGACAGTGTGACTGGCATGAAAATGTTAGCTCCTCCAGCCAAGTGATTTATCCTGTTTACTTGTCCTAAGACTTGGAGATACTGTGACTAAGAATCCCTAAGCACTGGAGGAAAGGACATTAATCAGTGCTACTATTTAACCATCAAGAGCAATTGCTACAAACACAGTTTGTTAGTTTAAGGTACACTTTGAAGCCAATAAGACCCAAAATATTCTTTTGAAAAGGCTTCATAGATGTAGCTATTCCATCAGGACATGGAAGAAAACATTTTATTTTACTTTTTAAATGTTTTCTTTGTTTGAGGGTGTGTACTCCACACACAAGGCACTATGTGCATGTAGAGGGCAGAGGACAGCTTGTGGTGATTTGTTCTTCCCTTCTACTATGTGGGTTCTGGGAATAGATTACAAGTTGTTAGCATTTTATCTATTGAACCATTTCACTGACCCAAACAGAACTTAGAGACTCTTCAATGTGGAGTTTGGAAGCTACAAATGTATTTGCTGAAAATAAACAAGGCGCCTTTAGAAAAGGAGAATATACTGAGTGGGCTGGCTGGGAGAGTGTCCTAGGTGGGAAAAGAACTCTTTAATGCTGTACTTTGGAGTATTCCTAATACATGTTAGTACATATGATTAATCACTTAGGAATCACCGATTATAATTAATTCACTCCAAGTTTCTAACTTCAGGGGCCCAGCCTGATTGCTGGGCAAGACATGGGCTTCTCACCCCTGGAAACCTGAGTTCAATCCCAAAACTCAGGGGCAGACAGGAGAAGGGAACTGATTACACAAAGTTGTCCTCTGATCTTCACATATGTATTGAGCCATTGAGTATACACAAACACACACACATGCATACACACACACACACACACACACACAATTTTTAAAATGTCTAACCTCAAAGAAAGGATATTCTTTTACATCCTTTAGACACAACAAGCATGTTAAAATGTGAAAGATATTAAGAGAATATAATTTCACATTGAGAAAACAAAGTTTTGACCTAAGCAACAAAGTTTTGGCCTGGAGAAATGGCTCAGTAGATAAAAGCCATTACTGACTTTCTCAAGAATTAGACCCACATTGGACAGCTTACTAGTATATAATTCTAGGTCAAGGGAAGCCAATGATCCCGTCTTACCTCACCCCTAACAGGCCCTGGAACACATGGTATATATGCACATAAACATGGAGACACTTGAAACAAAAATGAAATCTAAAGCATAAAAAAGGAAAAGGGAAAATTCAGCTGCCTTTTCCCTAAAAAGGAAAACCAAAAAATGAAACTTTTAAATTTGTGATATCACCAGAAAAGGTGCTTTAAAAGTAAACTTAAGATTTATCTAGAAGGTTCCAATTACTTTCAAGATATCCAGGAGAAACCAAGACAGCAAACACATGTAATTTTTCAGAAACCAAATTCATAATATTGCCATGTTCAGATTTGCATTTTACCTTCTCAGATAGTTTCTAGAATGTTCTATTTTAGTTTGGAGTAGAAAGTCTTTCCTTTTGTTTTAATTATTTTGAACTAACTTGCTTGACAGACATGTAATTATTTCAAGGAAAGCTTCACAAGCTTTTGCAAGTCCTGCATTGGGAAAGTGGTTTATGAGTGTGTTTGCCACAGAACTCCATCCAAAGTGAGATGAGAACCTGTTGGGCCCCTTGATTTCATGGTTTCTCTCTGCTCGTTTCTCTCTTATCAATATTGAATGTAAGAACAGGTTGGTACCAGTATGTCACAAAGCTTGAATCAAAGAAAGGGTGCTGGGGCTGGAAAGATGTTCAGAACTTACGAGCAATTGATAATCTTGCAGAGGACTTGTGTTTAGTTCCTAGCACCAACACCAAGTGACTCATAATCTCTGATAACTCCAGTGTCAGGGGATTTGGTTCCCTTTCTTTGCCTCTGTGAAAACTCACATGCATATGCACACAAACACACACAGGTATGTACACATGTATTTAAACAAAAATAAAAAGCAGAGTAAACTGGTGGAATTTGACAATAGCCAAAATATCAAAAATGAATGTGGAACAGACAAAAATGATGCTTTCCACCAGTCCACCGCCTTGACATACCCACCTCTCCAGATCTTCCACAAACATGACCACAAGCAGCTTTCACTGGCAACAGCAGCTGAGTTTGACCATCTGCAGACCTTGTAACTCCCCAAGTTGCATGTGTGGAAAACACACACACACACACACACACACACACAGCTATCTTTGTGCTTTTGGATTTGAAGTTTCTTCCTGTCTTTAGTCAATACATTCCCATTGCCCATTCTTTTTAACTTTAGTTGTACCAGAGACATGGGGGGGCTAGACATCATTTCCTGTGCTGACAAATAGGAGGAACTCCCTAGAGCTTCATTTCACTCTGGCTACATGAGGAAAGCCCCTGAAGCTCCTAGAATATCTTTTTAAAGTAGAGAAATGTACAACTTTTTCAGAATCTGAGTATTTTCAGAGTTCTAAACTGGGTTGTCATCATCTTCAGGCCAATACACTTCTACCAAAACAGTTGACTTAGAGTTGTCAGATAAGTTTAACTATGGGGAAATTAACCTTAAACAATCACAAATGATACTAAGAGTGTTTTAATATCCAGTACACCATAGCTTTCCAAAATCCCTCCCAATTGTAGGGTTTTTTTTCTCCTTAGGTTGTTATTGCATTTTGCTCCTGGGCTAATGCATTACCTAAATATAGACAGCCATTTTTAGTATAAATTCCAAAAGCCATAAATGTTTCATAATTGAGGACATAATTCGAAGTAAGAGAGCTTTTTCCACTCATCCCTTTTTATGGTTGCAAATTGGAAAATACTCAAGTAATTACTCCCTTAATAGTTCGATGCTGGCAACTCTACTTTATGAACCTCACAAGCATCTTTGCCCACCCCCAGGGCAGTATAGGGGGTTACAGAAAAAAATCTTAACTTGTACAATTAACCAAATCACCCAGAGCTTTGATGCAAGATTCTTTCATTAAGCCATTAATAAAATGCACTACTAAGTGGCTGGTCATCCAGTTTTTATGATGCTTTTGCATTTCAATTCAATAGCTGCAGTTTGGGTAAAACCCAATGTCTGCAAGATCAGCAAGCTGAAGGAAAGCCCCAGTTCTAGAAACATTGTCTTTCCTGCTACACAGTTCATCTGAGAGCACTCAATGCCAGTGAACTAATAAGGGAAGTGATTTTCGAGTCCCAGAAAGTACAATGCATTTGTGTCTACCCAATAAAGAGAAAAGCAAATGAAGTGCTTGATTCCTATGACCTCAAAGGCATAAGCAGAAAGCCACTGGTCATTTTATGGCTTCTAAACACAGGTAGCTTAGACAGTTTGTAATTCTACCCCCAGTTCAGAATCCAGCACCCATTTCCTACTAGAGTTTATATATCACAATGCAGAATGTCATATGTTTTATTTCTTGGCATTGCTCCGCAGTGGTATGCTTATATAATTGACGAATGTAGGGATCTTATAAGCAGAGAACAATTTAAATCCTAAAGCTCAATGTTTCCTTTCTAAACTTGGACACATTACAGAAAACCCAACACTGACTAAAGATTGTGCCTTGGCCATAATAGGGGGTATAAATTATCTGGATTTGGATTCTATGTGACTCCAGTTAACCCCTTCTGTTTGTATGTGATGAGAGTCTAATTATACACTGTTGATTGCATCCTGGAGACCTCAGTGCCTTTAAAACATAACTGCAGATAAACAGAGTAAAATATTCAGTTTATGGTCTATTTATTGCTAAATGTCACCAAGAAAGGGCAGGCAAGTTCATGAAAAAGAGATATTGTTGAAAATTATGTTCCTCTTATAATTAGTCAATGCAGCATTGTCAAGAGCCAGAGATACAAACAACAAAAAGACCTGTAACTCATAAAGTGTCAGGCTTTGTGGATTCCAGCACCTTCATCAAAGGTGTGCACCTGTGAATGACCCGTGGCAGTAACTGGAGGTGGCCTGTAAGGTTATCATGTGTTTGTAAAAGACCTTGAGAGGCTCCCACCACTTAGTCACAAGATGCCAAGAAAGCATACAAAAGCATACAAAAACATCCAGGTCAAAGCCAGCACAACAGGGAACATTTTCTCACTAGAATCATGTCATTCTGAGACCCACGGACAGTCATGTATATATCACTAAGAACTAGAACAGAAACTTTTTTTTCTAACTTACTTTCAAGTATTTTTGTAAGAAAATAAACTTCAACTTCCTTTCAACTCACTCATCATCATCATAATCATCCAAGAACTGGACTTAAAAAGTAGGTCCTGTCATTCCACTGGTTCAAAGTTTGATGGTAGTACCTGTAAGTGGGTGTTTACAGGTCATTTGCACCTCCCCACAGTCATTTGCACACTCACTAGTATGACTTAGTGCAACCACCAGTTAATGGTCATAACAAAGAATTCAGTTTTCACAAAGTCTAAAACACACATGATGAGAAGATGCAGTGTCCAAATTTAGAGCCAATTTCCCGATTCAAGCAGTTCACAAAATCATCTCCAGTTCTCTCATGAAAACCGACACACATAGAAACTCTTCTAGACACTCACTGAAGTTTATTCCTGAAACATACCATAAACAGATTCTCAGCCAAAGAACAAAACTGCAGCTATCAGTATAAAAGAATCATCTATGGAAACTACTGTCTCCAGTCTACATGCGTTAGCAAACAGAGCCACTTTTCTGAAATCAAGCCTGCAACAGAAACTCAAACCAACAGGGTATTCTCCACCAGCAGTCCCTGCTGAAGCAGTGCCTACAAGCAGTTTAGATGCACGAAGACACCTGTGCAGAATCAGAGAACAGCAACAAAACCAGATCCTACCTTGATGGTCTTGGAGGGCTGACACTTGATGTGATGGGACACGCTGGCTGTTTGGTTCATATTTCAGGACCCTGGACAGTGCACGATCCACAGGCAGAGTTCCAAAAGTAATCAGAGATCAAGTCTTCCCTGCTGGACTTGAGCAAGGGGCTGCTGCTGTTGCTGCTTCCTCTGCTGCTTCTGTTGCTGCTGCTGTCTTACTCTGCAGGCTGAAACGCTGTCAGGCTGGAGGGATCCGCAGCTCACTTAGCCCTAAATAAAGCATTTACTTGGTTCATCATTCTCAGAGCTCTTGGCAATATGGGATAGAAAGCCGACTGTTTAAATTCACTTGCACAGTATCTCTTCAGTACTCAGTTGTGACAGATCTACAGTGCAGCCAATAGTCTTGGCTCTTATGCACATTTCAAAGGGACGAATACCAGGAAATATACAGAGATCAATTGCAGTACTACAGTTTAAAGGGCCACTCTCTCCACAGCCCTGGTACTACCAGGATGTACATATTGCTGCAGTGCAAAAAATAATTTACTGTCTTTCCTCTCTCTTGCTCTGATGATTTTTATAATAAATAATTATTAATATAACAATAAATTTTATCTATTTCTTCTTAGCGCTAATTATCAAAACAACAGTAAATGAAGAAAAAGACCTGTTGATGGTGGTCAGGCTTTAAGGCTTTGCATCTGTATGGTGAGATACTTGGATTGCCTATGGATATTTAAGCTACTGGTCTTTCTGTAAGCTGTGGAAAGCTAAAGGTATGCATGGAGTTTTACAAACAGTATAATTGTTGCGTATTTCCCCACAGTTTAAAATGTCTTCTGATTTTCTTCTCAGCCATAGATATTACTGAGATCACATTTTGTGAGAGACTGGGACGGACGACCATTCAGACACATATAGTTGTTTCTTTAACTCAAATGTCATTGTGGAAAAATAAATCATTAGTATTTTCCTGCAGGAGAAAAACTCTCTCCTCATGCATTCTCATGCTCACAGCAGCATTGGTCAGGATGAATATTCCCATATGGGCATAGTATCTTGGAAGCTTGAGAAAGTGGAAAATATCACTACGCTGGCCTTTATTATGAAATATTTTATGTAACTCAAATTGGATGTTAACATCTCAATGTGTATTTCTGTATGTTTATAGATCTGCATGGGACACAGTGCAAGTGTGGGGATTAGAGGACATGAGAGTAACTTCTCTGACTCTCATGAGAGTCACTCTCTGCCACCACGTGGTCTCCAGGGATTGAACTCATGGTCCTAAATATGACAGTCAGTGCCTTTACCCACTTATTCACCTTGCTGACCTGAAGGTCAACACTTTCGGTTAATTAGAAATATATCCTGCTAATGAAATACTACATTTGAACTGTGTGACATTTTGTGACATCCCATAATATCGTAGATAAAGAATAGTACAAGGACAAATAAATTAATTAGTTTGGTAAAATAGATATAAAAAAATGCTTATGTAAGCATCCATTTTCTCTTCTAAGACATAAAGATGTTTCACACATTCTATAAAATTGTCTACATATATCTGAAGACATCTGACACCAAGGAGATTAATAGTACAAAATTTAAGCAAAAAGAGAAAAACTCCTTGTTAAAAAATAAATGAAAACAGGGGGCTGAAGAAATGGTTGAAAGGTTGACATCATTGGCTCCTCTTCCAAATGACTCAGGTTCAATTCCCAGCATTCATATAGTAGATCATAATTATCTTTAACTCCAGGCCTGGCTCACCTAATGCACTCTTTTAGTTTATATGGGCATCAAGAACACATGTGGTGCAGAGACATACATGCAGGCAAAACATTAATCCACATAAAATAACACAAAAATATGAGAGGCTTCAGCAGGTAAAGACAATTAACATCAAGTCTGGGAACCTAATCAGAATGGGAGAAGGAGAGAATGGATTCTGAAAATTCACAAGCATGTCTTGACACATATGTGCTTGCACACACACATACACATGATAGATAAATAATAAATATTTAAAACAGAAAATACATAGAATTGATAAGCACCAGAAAAAAGGCCAAGTTCAACACACTATGTAGCCAAACAGCAGAGCGCAGCCAGAGAGGCAGCATATACTGTGGCAAAAGCCACATGTGTGTGTGCCTGGGGAGGGGTTTGTATGTGCTCATGCATTTTTGTTCTTGTGAAGAACAGAGGTCAGCCTTGACATTCTTCAAGGTCACACACTTTGATTTCTAAGATAGGTTCTGTCTTGCTGTGTGGACTATTGTTCTGACAAACTACTATGGACAAAAGCAAGTTAGGGAGGAAAAAATTTATTTGGCTTGTGCTTTCACACCTATAGTTCATCACTGAAGGAATTTAGGAGAGGAACTCGAACAGGGATGGAACCTGGAGGTAGGAGCTAATGCAAAGGCTATAGAGGGGTGTACCTTACTAGCTTGCTCCCCATGGCTTGCTCAGCCTGGTTAGCCCCCAAGACTACCAACCCAGGGAAGGCATCACCCACAATGGGATGTGCCCTCCCACATCAAGCACTAGTTAAGAAAATGCTCTATAGTTTGCCTACACCCCAATATTATAGGATCATTTTATTTCAATTGGGATTTCCTCCTCTAGGATTATTCTAACTTGGGTCGAGCTGACAAGAAACTAGCCAGCACAGGTTTTCTCACTGGGCTGGAACTCACAAATTAGGCTACACTGGCTGGTCAATGATCCTCAAAGATCTGTCATTGCTGGCCCACTGATAAATTCAATGTATGTGCCACTGTGCATGCTTTTTACATGTGTTCTGAGAATTAAACTCAGATCCCACTGATTGCAAGGAAAGGATTTAGCAACTTAGCCATCTCTCCAGATGCTCGAGGTTTATGATTTTAAACCACAAATATGGCTTATATTCTTATTGAACTCTAATACTTTAAACAATCCACACACCAAAGAGGAATTCACAGGTAAAGCTTTCAATATTTTATATTCTGAGATAATGAAAACAACATATCCACATTACAGAAGGAAGTGAAATAATATTTAGAAAAAATGTATACATTTGATGTGTGTGTGTGTGTGTGTGTGTCCATGAGTATGTGTGTGTAAATGAATTTATTTAAAATGTAGACAGAAAAGCCAGGCAATGGTGGCTCACACTTTAATCCCATCACTTGAGAGGCAGAAGCAGGTGGCTTTTTGAGTTCCGGGCCAGCCTGGTCTACAGATTGAATTCCAGGACCACAAGGGCAACGAAGAACCCCTGTCTTGAAAAACAAACAAACAAACAAATAAATAAATAAAATTAAGAAAAATTAAATGAAGACAGAGAAAATATTAATAAGGAAAAAGGAAAGTATTCATCACAGGATATGGAAAAGCGGAAATAAACACAAGTAGATCCAGGGAACTAAATATTGATGATAAGGTAAGAAATGAATGGAGAAAATGACACCAAATATAATAAGTCAGTAAGCATCAGGTAAGCATTTCAATGGGTAGTTAACAGTTCTAACTAGCAGGACTGGCTCAGCTCTCCTCTTTTAGATAGTCCTGAGTGCTATATATTTGTAAACCTTCCAAATTAAATTTTGTAGGTAGTTTTGATACAATAGAGGATATTCTGTGCAGTCTATAAAATGATCTACCAGAGCCATGCTTTCTGTTTTGATATAATAAGCATATAGCAAACTAAACTAAAAGAATAACTATGGAGTTGCAGAGAGACAGAAATTTGCTGGTAACTGAGTGTACAATATCCAGCAAGGATGACCGAGTAGCCCGATTGAGAGAGCCACCAAAGGGGACATCATCAAATCAGAACTTAACACAAAAGCCACCAAAGGGGACATCATCAAATCAGAACTTAACAATACACAGCAGAGATTGACTGGGGAAGTTGAGCAGTCACCAGTCACGTGATTCTTTTTTTCTACATTCTTTGTTTACATTCCAAATTATTTCCCCTTTCCTGGTTCCCTTCTCCCCATAAGTCTCCAAAGCCCTCTTCCCTCCACCAGTTCCCCAATCAACCCCCTCCCACTTCTCTATCCTGATAATCCCCTACATTGCTGCATCAAGCCTTTCCAGGGACCAGGGCCCTCTCCTTCCTTGGGAATGACTTGATATGTGAATTGTGTCTTGGGTATTCAGAGCTTCTGGGCTAATATCCACTTCTCAGTGACTGTATTCCATGTGTGTTCTTTTGTGATCGGGTTACCTCACTTAGGATGATATTTTCCAGTCCCAACCATTTGCTTAAGAATTTCATGAATTCTAGCCCCTTAATGAGATTCTTGACTGAGCTTTCTCTCCATGGACAAACTGCCTGCTTCCTGTCCTTACACTTTTGAGGCATAAGATAAACAACAGTAAACTGTTGGAAATTAATTTGTCCTAGTTGTTCTCAGGGGCATGGCCATTATACTCTTGAGATGCTGTTCTCTTCTTTCTGTTATACACAAGGCTCAACCTGGCCCACAGCAGGATTTTAAGGGACACTTGACATAAATAAGTTTAAGTGAGAGACAAGGGGAAACCTGATCACTCCCAGAGTCAGCTTTCTAGTGTCCTGTGATGAATACTTAACCAGCACAGGAGACTTTGCCTGTATAATGCATATTACAGAAAGACAAAGGGCTGACTGCAAGAGGTGAGACCAAGTTCCCTGATCCACATCAAGGAATTGTTAAAATGGAAATAATCATCAAGACAGGCACAACAGACACTTTCATGAGCACCACAAAGTATATAGGTGGCCAGTGATAGCAACTATTGTCACAGGAAAGTAACCTTCTCCCTACTTCCTTTTGTCCTTTGTGCTCTGTCCTTGCAGCACAGAGACACCTGAAAATATTCTCAGTTGAGTTATTTCCCAGATCGGATTGGCCTGTGGGCCTGTCTATAAGGGGGTATCTGAATTGTTAATTATGTAGGCAAGTCCAGGCCGCCATGGTTGACACCATCTCTAGGCAGGTGATCCTTGGCTGTATAAGAAAGCGAGAAAAGCAGGAACAAGTGAGAGGCTGAGCAAGTGGGTGAGGACATGATCCAGCGAGCAGCATTCCTCCAAGATTCTGCTCTTAGGTCCTGCCTGACTCCTGCCTTGACTCCCTCAGTTACAGTCTATCCTATAACCTGAAGTAAGTCTTTCATTCCCTGTGTTGATTTTTTTCTCAGAGTGCTATATTACAGCGACAGAAAAAAAAAAAAGAACACTTTTTTTCATTAGTTTTTCAAATCTATGTTCTAGCTCTATCTAGATAACTAGAGAATTCAAGAGACACAGCATCACAACCACAAATAGTGAGTGGACAGAGTTCATCTAGAGTCCCTGGCTAATGTTGGACTTAGAAAATAAAATAAAGAAATTTTACAAATAAAAAGTATTGGGGGAAGCAGCAAGATGTCCAAGTGGGTAAATGTGCCTGCTGCCAATCATGATGCCTGAGTTCTCCATCAGGAACCACATGGATCAGGAACCACATGGTAGAAGGAAAGAACAGACTTCCACAAGCTGTTCCTTGAACTACACACACACACACACACACACACACACACACACACACACACACACCGTGCCACCCAGATGCAAGCCCACGTGTACTTGCATACACAGGCACATACACACACACACACACATATTCACAGAGATATAATAACAATGTGAAGAGTGTAGTATACATCACATTTTCCTTTCTACATTAATTGCATCTTATTATATTAAACTCAGAAACTGAAGAGAAACGTAATCACTCGGCAGAAAAGATGCCCAAACTCTCAATTTGGAGTGATAGTTTTCTTTCCTGCTAGGTTATCATTTCACAGGGTGAGAAAATAAAAGCCATGGTAATTTTAAGACATGTCTATTTAAAACACATATAGATTTTCCACAATTTTATAAAAATCTGCTGTGTCATAATGCATTCACTTTGAATGTGCAGCCAAAAGAAGATAGAAATAAAAATATTAGGAAAATGCCAGACTACTGCAAGTTCCATTTAATAAAAATAACTTAGATACTTCTTCTAATCTGAATATATTAAGTTTGAGACATTTACTCTAAAAAGAGCTGCAGGGACCAGAGAGATGGCATAGCATTTAAGAGTACCTGCTGCTCTTACGGAGGACCCAACACCTATGCAGCTGCTCCTAGCCATCTGGAATCCATCTTCAGGACTCCAACACCATCTTCTTGCATCCACAGTCAATTCTCACATGTGTTGTACATATGTGCATACAAGTAAAACATGCATACACATATGACAGGAACACATAAGATTTTTAAATCCAAATATAAATAGCTGTGGGATTATACCGCAGTTTGTCACAGGGATTTTTTTTTTAAGGGAAAATTTTCTTGGGAAATACAACACACAGAATGTCAGTGAATAAAAAAATCCAAGCCATTTATAAAACAAAGAGCAACAGAAAGAAATACAAAGGACCAACTTCAGACTTAGTTAATGCTAATGGGGCTGGACAAAGCCAGTTAGTAGAGGGTAACCTATCATTTCGAAGGCCCTGGATTCCATCTCCAGCATTATAAACTAGGCTTAGCGGTTCATGACGGCCACAAGATGAAAACAGGAAAATCAGAAGTTTAAGGTTATCCTGGGTTAAAACATACATTTGAAGCAAGCCGTAGGTACTTGAGCATCTATCTAAAGCAAAACAAACAAACAAGCAAGCAAAAACTACTGGTAATAATTACATAAACAAGCCGTCAGGTTCCAGTTTGTAGAAAAGAATGAGGGACCCCCTTTGGATTCTTTTCATTAAGATGTAAGAATCAGGGATATGAATTTCAGGAAATATAGCCTATGATGTTCCTTGAACAGTTTATTGTTTGACCTAGAAAGCAAATGTAACAGTGGCTTACTGAAATATTCCTTACAATACAAAACACTGAGAACTAGGGAGATGGCTCAGTTGGTGAAGTGCTAGCCACATAAGCATAAGGCCTGAGTGTGCTTCCCAGCATCCACATAAAGTCCCAGGCTGAGGTGAGTGTCTGTAATCCGAGCATGGAAAGGCAGATCCTCAGAGCTGGTTAACCAGCTAGTCTAGCGAAACCAATAAGCTTTCAATACAGCGAGACACTCTTTCTCATAAAATAAATTGAGGAATGATTGATTAAGGTAGACACTTGATATCAATGTCTGGATCCACATGTGCACACATGCATGCATGTGTAGGCACACACACACACACACACACACACGCGCGCGCGCGCGCGCGCGAACAACAAAAACAAGCATTGTCATATCATCAGATGAACCTGACTTCCAACTGTTCTTTTGTATTTGGACTTGGTCTGCCTAATCCCTAACCAGATGCCACACTCATCCCTTCCAGCTGTAAGCATCTTCAATTCAAGGGCCCTCATTAGGAATTATATTTATAATGATGCAGGACTTCTTTCTGAATATGGAGCCCACTACAGAAAATAGTCACAAGGTTCTCAGGCTAGATCCTGGCTGACACTTGGTTATAATTACATTCCACGCTGATTTTCACCTGCTTCCAGGCACAGTGGTCATAAATTCTGTAAAGAAAATGAACTCCCCCCCTTCACCATAACCAGTACCCAATTCAATCTCAGAAATCCTTTTTGTTTGGTTTTTGTTTGGTTTTTGTTTGGTTTGAAATACAATCTCATATAGGTCAGGATGGCCCCCAGCTCACTACCTATCCAAGGATAACTTGAACTCCTAATCTTCCCTCCTCTACCTCCGCAGTGTTACATCCCCAGAGCTCAGAAGCCCACCTCTTGCATAAAATAGAGCTGCATACCAATGGACCATCACCTTATTTCTGAAAATGTCTTCAGTCTCATACTTTCCTTATTAATGATCACATTTGTGCTTTGTGGGTTAAACTTACTGCTGAGACTGTGATAGAGAACCTAGTTATAGAGAACATCAAAATAAATGGCCATGATTCCCTCGTGAGGGACTTTTGCAGCTCCTCCAGACATTTGTTCTCCTGCTGCAAATAATTTACCCAAAAGGCTCCCCTGAAGTGCTTTAGAAATGTCCAGACATGTGTATGTGTGTTTCCATGAACACATCAGAGTAAACATTAGAATGAACTTGGAAGGAACTCAGTATAAGCTAACAACATGGTGCACCATCCCCCAGCGAGGACCTCTGATAGCTTGTTTTTGCCGCCATCATCATCAATCACCAGGAAGACAGCACTGCATGACAAATCCATTGCCCTATCGCTCCCCAGGCACATGGGGACAGAACACTTCATCTCCTTCAGCTTTCAGTCACAATGCCTCACACTCTTCCAAAATTCTAGGATCTTTCTATCAAGAACTGTACTGATAGCTCCCTGGTCACTCATTCCTTCTCTTCACATTCCTTCCTTGTTCTGCGGGTTGCCCCAACATTTATGACCAGCAACGAATTCACATTTAAGTCATGTAAGACATAAGCTCAATAAAAACCATTGTTAAAATAATTTAGGGAGCTGTGACACACAGGCATGCTTGGGAGTGCAGTGCCTACTCCTCAGATCTAAAAGATCTGAGTGCAGAGCAGAGAGCCTCTGTTTCCTACTCCTTCTGAACACTCTCCAGTCTCTGCCTGTACAGAAAGCTGAACTCAGAGGCTGTAAGCAGTGTAACCCCTGTAAACAGTGGTTTTCAAAGCCCCATTATCATCTGCTTTTTATAAGCTTGTCACAAAATATATTTGTGTTTTAAGATTTCACTTATAAAATATATATGAATACAAATTCAATGTGTGGATATGTAAGGGAGAGTATGTAAAAGATCCAAATAGAAGCATCCTTTCTTCTGACTGAGCTATGGTTATGTTGCAGGCACACACTGAAAATCAGTTCTAAGATATAGCAGTTTGTCTAAATTTGACAAACAATTCAGGAAACCCTTAGGCTATTCTCTCTCTCTCTCTCTCTCTCTCTCTCTCTCTCTCTCTCTCTCTCTCTCTCTGTCTGTCTCTCTCTCTCTCTCTCTCTTTCACATGTGTGTATATGTGTGTGTCTAGAGTTAAGAATCCCATCCTGTTTTGTTTATGTAACAATTGTGAATTGTTTTATGTCCATTAACTTACTTGTAAGTCTACCAAAGGATAAAGTTGTAATCCTTTGTATATCGTGAAAAAAAATGTAGGGCACACTATGCACATATAAGACCATGTGTTATATTAGTTAATTTATTAAATCTCCAATGACATCTGTTCATTGGCTTTGCCAATAAATAGGTCACATGTCGGTTTGCTTACAGCAGCTTTGGCAGAAAAGTGGAAAATCTATCCTTTTTCAATGGGTCAAAAGCTAAGAGGCCAGAAAACAGACTCGGGAAACACAAACTACCCCTTTTCTTTTAATCAGCAAGTAATGTGTTAGATGACATTGTGACATATTTAGGCAGAGCAGTTTCGTGGTTTGCCTTTTCCCCACCTCCTCTGAGCATCTGCTACCCTGCTCCTCCTTGGTAGCCCCTACCCCAGGTTCTTTTCCTCTTTTGTGCCTTATGTATCCTTTTTTGCCAACTCTGTCCCATTCTTCATTTACCGTATGTCACCAAAAGTCGTGATTGCCTTTCTGGACTTTGAGTCATAGGAAACTCAGAAGTTCTAAGTTGGAGAGGTAGCTTAGTGATCCAAGTTCTTGCTGCTCAAGCACATGACAAGAGTTCAGACACCCTGTAAAGCCATAGAAATGTTGGGTGGGTGCAATTTCATCCCAGAAATCAGGAACTGGAGATCTGCAGAGTAAGCAGGCTGGTTAAACCAGCCATATGTCCAAAGCTCTGGGTTTGACTGAGAGATGTGTCTCAATGGAAAAGGTAGAAGAACGATGAAGGATGGTTCCAAGGACACATTCCTATATGCAGTAATGCCCCCACACATACAAAAACATGGACATACACATAAACACTCCACACATGAAAATGGAAAATGGAGGGGGAGAAACTTGGCTATAAAGAAAGAAAAAGAATATATTTGCTTGGGGAGAGTAATAGTTTCATATAAATAAAATATTTTATTGCTATTTAGTCATGAAGCCTATAAAAAGTAAGTCACTCTTTTTCCTCTGAAAATGTTACCAAGCCTTTCCATCCTCTTCTTGTAGTATGTGCCCCAATGGGAACAGGAGTACATATGTGGTTATAAATTTGAGGCAAAAGAGTCTAGAAATATATCTCAGAGTAGCAAGTTTACCTAGCATGTAGATGGCCTGAGGTTCAACCTCCAGCACGACATACAAAAAAAAAAAAATCATTGAACAAAATTCTCAGCATCTGAACACAAGTAACAGTAAAATCACAATATCTCCCCAATTTTGGAAAAAAATAATGGCCTAAGGTTTTGCTGTTGTGTTTTTGCTTATACAGTATCAACATTTTCACATTTAAGACTCAAGGCCATTCCATGTTAGAGTTGCTTCTTTATGAATCCTAAGATGTAAACGATGCCATGACTTAGAATGAGGATGTTATGTATTTTCTCTTAAAGGGCTTTGACTGCAATACTGTTTTAATCCCAAGTTCCCAGGCATAGACAACAACAAAAGCAGTCAGTGGTCAGCTGAGAAAGCACAGTTTACCTGCTATGGCCTAAATTGCCTGCTGGATGCTTGCTGTACAGAGTGAGCAGCACTGATCTTTTTTTCTCAATGCTTGGTGAGTTGAGTGCTTGTTGTATAGTCATGAGAACCAGAATTCAATCTCCAGAAAACACATTTTTAAACAATATGAAGATTCCAGCGATGGGGATAAGACAATAGGATATCCCTTGAGACTTTTGCCAACCTGCTTAGCAGAATCAATGAATTCCAAACTAGTAAGAGACCATATCTCAAAAAATTAGGTAGAGATGATTAAGGAAGACACCCATACATGTGTGGATACATGTGTCCTTAGACACTCCCCTTCACAGCACAGGCATGTGAAAGCACATAAAAATAAAGGGAAGAAAAATCCAGAAGAAATAATATTTTGGTTTAGATATATGCATTTAGATTTGAGACCTCCAAAGTCCCACTAGATAAGAAAATAGGGTTTTTTCCTCTCTGATGGTATAAATTAATGTGAATGGAAATAATAAAGTAAGACTCATAGAGAGAAATTTTGAAAACTAAGTAAGAACTAATCCTTTACCAAATGAATGACGGGAATCTGAAGAATCACTCTGGAAAACAGACTCATGTACATTCACAGTGCAGGGCCACCCTCAGACACAGGAATGATATCACCAAAGACCTTTGGAGCAGGGAGAAGTGAAGATTGAAACAGAGGAAGAACAAAAATGATAATTTAAATTGTCTTAGAAAATTCAGATGTCTAAGACAACTGTGTGTTCTGACTCCAGGACTGTTTTGTGTTCCCTTCAGCAGTGTCCTGGAAGCTTTTTGATAGGTCACTGGGGAGTTCAGTTATAGACACTACAGAGCATCAGCAAAGTGTTCATCAGACCCATCAGAGAACAAGGACACAAGTCTAAGAACAATGCTAGGATGGTTAGAGGGGAAGGTTCAGTCAGTAGGTTATTCTCCTGTGAGCATGAGGACCTGAGTTAGTTGATGAAGACATAGAGAACTCTAAGTATGGCAGTGAGCAAGTCTAATGCTGGTACCACAGAGGTAAGGGCAGAGGAGCCTGGGGCTTACTGCACAAAGGGGAGAGTTTAATTTGTGAGCTACCAACTGGAGAGATCCCATCACAGTGGGAATGACACCAGAGGTTGTCCTATGGCCTCTGCCTGACATGTATACACACACACACACACACACACACACACACACACAGAGAGAGAGAGAGAGAGAGAGAGAGAGAGAGAGAGAGAGAGCTGTGACAGAAATAATCAAATGCACACAGGATATTTTTCTTTTTATTTCTTCTAGTACATTGATAAGATATCTGACTTTCTATATGACAGACTGGAGAAGTCTACCAAACTCTTCATCACTATGCAAAGAATAATGTCAAGACCTCTAACAATAATCCTGTACATAGAGGCTTCAACCACACTGAATAGAACACTAAGCATAGTTAGGTGGTTATGGAATTCTCTAC
Organism: Apodemus sylvaticus; assembly: GCF_947179515.1. Classification (NCBI taxonomy): domain Eukaryota; kingdom Metazoa; phylum Chordata; class Mammalia; order Rodentia; family Muridae; genus Apodemus; species Apodemus sylvaticus. The sequence goes on from NC_067483.1 coordinate 31,404,736, forward strand.
CTCCACAATAGAAACCAAACAGCAAAAAGACAAGTAGAGGTTATGACCATGCAGAAACTCAAAGAAGCCATCCACTGTGTAGCAAGAGGGTACTCTATTCATGAAATATGAGTAGAACACTGCTTTAAAGCTCCAAAAGTAGAGAATCTGCTCAAAAGTCAAATGAGCTTTCAATTGTGATAACCTAAGTTCAATTCCCAGGATTCCAAGGTACAACGAACTGGCTCCCCTAAACTGCCCTCTGACAATTATGTGTTACCACTCACAAAATAAATGTTCAAAAGAGTATCAAATTATTCAGAGGGAGAAAATCTTCATAAGGTCAGACATTTTGAAAACTTAGTATTTTATTAAGTTGCAGGACTAAATTAAAAGAAACTTTTTAAACCCTAAAAATGAGAAAACTCACTGTGAGACATTGATATATAGACACCAGCTCTAGAAGAAGGATGAAGGACAGGAGGAATGGCATGACTGGTCAAGTCAATTCTAGAAATTTCTAAAAATGAAAGAGCCATCTTTTTCAGATGAAAATTGACCACAAAATACCCAATCTGCAAAGTAACATAGATCTGAATGGACCATATAATTGTAACATTGACTCAGTGCTGGAGATAGACTTGACAAAAGCTTTAATGGTTAAAATTAGCAGTGTCCTTGCGCTTAGGCTCTGAACATATTATATGTTGGAAGTTCATTCTTTTTTTTTGTTTGAGACAGGGTTTCTTTGTGTAGCCCTGACTGTCCTGGAGCTCACTCTATAGACCAGGCTAGCCTTGAACTCAGAAATCAGCCTGTTGGGATTAAAGGCATGTGCCACCACCACCTGGTTGGAAGTTCATTCTTAACCTGTGGCACTTTTAAGAGGCAAACTCAGTAGGTGGGGCCAAATGGGAGGAAGTTGGATCACTGGAGACATGGGAATTCTGATCTGTTTCCTTTTCCTCACAATTTATCTTCATCCCATTGTCTCTCTTTTCTCCCCCTTCCCTCCTTCCTCCCCTCCCATCTTTTTCTCAACAATCGTACATGGGCGAAATTCCTTTGTCACACACTCTGATGTGGCATACAGCTTGACCACAAACCCACAACAACAAGCAATCCTGGCTTGAACCCTCAAATACTGTGAGACAAACCTCATTTTGGTTTTCTATAAACTGATCCTCTTGGGTATTTTGTCAGAGCAATAGAAAACTGGCTCACACAATTATATATGAGCAGCAGAAAATCAGAGTAGACATGAGCTTCTCACCAGCAAATCTAAAAGCTAGACACTTTGATTGAGACAAACGTTCAAGGAAGATTATTTCTATTATACACTTTGATGATTAACCATACTAGCAGTCAAGTAGGAATAGATAATAAAGGTATCTTCCAATTTGAAAATTACAAAATATTTACCCTGTGTGTATTTTTGCTAGTACTGTTTCTGCAGATATGCTCATCAAAAGGAACATCATCACAAAGGTGATGAAACAGCGCATAAAGAAATTCTACTAATAATCAAAGTATAAAAGCTATGCAATTAAGTTGCCATCACAAGGCACTAAATGGAACAGAATTCTTTCTCTAGAAAGAACAATGAAAGACAAACTGTGGCAATTCAGACATGGCTATTTGAGAGGACTGCTTTCTACAAGGAACCAACAAAAGCTGTCACTAAAAGAGGAAAATGAACAGCAGATGTCACCACTAGTAGAGTTGGGACTTTCAGAATTCTGGAAACTCGCTACGGTTGCATGTATAATGACTTTCTAATTCATCAAGATTTGTCCAATGAGAATTGTGGTGATATTAAAAGCTTTTCCTTTTTATGTTGTAATTAAAGCTGTCAACAGTCACCAGATCTAAATTAGTCAATCAAATAGCATTTTCCAAATGACCAGTTATATGACATTACAAATATATGAGTTGAAGCTATAGGGATAGATCAGTTGTCAAAGTGCTTGCCATATAAAAAGAAGTGAATTTGATTCCCCAGAAGCTGTATAAAGAAATCCAAGCACAATAGCATGGGTTTGCAATCCCAGTCTTTTAGATGCCAAGGCCTGACAAGACCTCACTAGACTTTGAAATTAGACAGCTCGAAATAAGACAGAGACCCTGTTTACACAAAACAAGGCCAACAACACTATGAGGACCAGCAAAGGACTAAGAAAACTGATATAACAATTCCAAACCAAAAAGGTGAAAATCAAGGCAGAGCAGAAGGGACAGTTGGACTCATAGTGAAGTTAGAAGGCATGAGGTAAGAGCAAATCAAGATTCAGTGTCACACTCAATAGAACAGGTGTATCCTGTTTATGAAAGCTCATTGTTAAAGGAAACATTATGTTCAATGCATTAGAAAATAATAAGCCAAGCCTAAGAGACATACCACTTCACATCCTGGATTAAGGGCTCTAAACCTTAGGAAATGTAAAACTAATTTTTAAAAGCTTTGTTTTTGTAGGCTAGGGATATAGCTAAGCTAACAGAGTGTTTACCAACACCCAATCATCATGCCTCAGCACTGAATAAAATGGCATGTGGTAAGGCATGCCTGTATTTCCAGCCACTGAGGATGAAGGAAGAAGGATTGTGAGTTTAAGTCTACCTCAGGTAGGTAGACTTTGAAGCCAGCCTGTGGTTCCTTGAAACCATATCTCAAAACAAAACAACAAAACTAGATATTCAAAACAAGCATGAGATTGTGGCTGTGACCTAGAGTTGCTTCTCACAGCTGTAGGAACAAGAATCATTAAAGAAATAAGAATAGACCCGATTCTGCAAATAGATGTCTACTCTTCATCTTCTTCCTCATAGGGTTGCTAAACTGAAGGTAAAGGACAAATGTTTAGTATAATCCATGTCTGAGAGCCAGTGCTCAGAGAGTTCTGAGATTCAGAAACAGTATACTCCTTGGCTTGGTCTTCTAGATGAGGTGAAGACCCCACCAGTCCAGCTTTTCTTACACAGAAGGCAGAGGAGACCTGAATTTATCCCCCCAATCACTGTTATATTTAACATGGGACCTTAGGAAACAATGAACATTGAATTGATCTCAACAGAGCATCTTTTTCAGCTGTCCTGTAACAACAAAATGGCAAAAGGGTATGACATCTATAGTAAATGTCACCTGGGTTATTCCAGTTAAACAACACATAACTAATTAACATCAAAGGAAAAATGCCAACTCTAGACACACACACACACACACACACACACACACACACACAGGAAGTAGAGGGTGGAACATGCCTAACTACTGGCTATTCATTGCTTTATTTCCTTCTTTCCCATTGCCAGCACCATGGCAATCTAGTGAAATGACATGGTGCTTCCAATTTCAAAGGAGCAACAAGGATAACTTCAAGCCTTCCAACCTCTCTCCAGCAAACATCAACAAATGTGCAATTGATTCCACCATCAACATCCATCCTCTCCTCTCAGAGTTCAGAAATTTCCCATGCATTTCCTTTATATCATCGTTTTGTCATCTTTCTGGCTCAGACATGGAAGTTTTTCTTCTTTGTGGCAATGCTTGTAATGTCTCTTCTTTGGTTCCATCCAGCACTAATTTGTCCAAACACCTCTTTTTTTCAGTGTGTTGCTCAGAGGCAAAGCCTGCGAAGGGAAAGAACTCTGATATAGGAAAAACCTGTTGTAGAAAAGAGTGGTTTAATAACAGTCCTTCCCTTCCCTTTCCTTCCCTTCCTTTCCCTTTCCTTCTCTTCCCTTCCCTTCCAAAATGGACACAGAGTTGCTCCTATCCATATGATTCACCTCCGATTTTCCATTCTTTCTTCCTACTCCTCCCAAGACTGACCTAGCTAACAGTATCCAATTCATTATTACATGGCAGAAGCATTTTGACATCATGCAGTCCTCTACAGACTGAATTTTGGGTTGAGGCTCCTCATTCTGATGTTGTATCCTCACTATATGACAGCATTTGGAGTAGAGCCTTTGTTAAGCAATTTGATCATGAAGTGACTGGGTATCAGAGCTCACTTCTGCCTCTCACACACAGGATACCAATAAGCAGAGAGAGAATAATCTTTAAAATGATGTTTCATTCAGAGAACCTGTGATCTGAAGAGATAGTGGATTGACATCCCAAAATCTCTTCCCTCTCGTCTTCAGCAAGCAGTTATGTGTGGAGGAAGGGGCAGAGGCAAAGACTGTCAATCATTTGGAACTCAGTCTTGTCCCTGTGGTCATGGAATCAGTGTCTTTGAGACTCATGTTGTCTGTGTTTTCCTCTTATCATCCCTTGCACTTTCCCTTCCTGGATATCTGTGCTCAAATGCTTTTAGAAGTGATGGGTCTAGTCAGTGTTGCCAAGTATTGGTCTTATATCAAGTACTGGAATATCCAGGTTGTGAGGGATTAACCCACAACAAACCAACCATGAAGAATGTGTACAAACTAAAATAACAATAACATTTGTGCTAGTTTCTTTCCACTATGTAGAGCACACGTGTATCTCTACAACACAGATATTAAGTGTCCCTATCCATCCATTCTCTGTCCTATCATGAAGAGACAGTACTCATGATCAAATGGGGTCTCAGATACCCCTTCACTGTTTCAGTGAAAAGAAACCACACCAAGTACCAAAAATCCCCAGGCTTCCCAGCCTCTGGAGCAGTAAGGAATTAGTTTCTGATGTGCTAACCTATGTCTATGGAGATACTGTTAGCTAGCCTGTACAGCCTGAGAGAAAACTGACTTTTCTTTCCTTCCAAGAAAGGCTGCTGAATTGAACTCCAACTATAAGAACTGGAGATACAAGGCTCTATGGGTCAGGACTTGTCTATGGAGACACTTTGATCAATATGTCAAGAACTGACATTGATTTATCTTTACCCTACAGACTGCTAGGAATTTTCCAGCAATCATCTTTCCACCAAAAAAAAATGGCAGATAACTTGTAAATAGGAATGGAGATTCAGGGTGATGCATTTAGAAGCAAATTCTAAAATTTTGAGAATCTACCACCATCACAAACACAAACAGCCTTAAAGAGGACCTTCAAGCTCAGAACTGTATGATTTCTATGGGATGGTTTTGTTCTTGTTTCCTAGACATATGATCTTGGTTTAGAGACACAGTGATTGTGAGCTTTGTTTACTTTTTATCACAGTTAGTGTATGTGTGCCCATGTCTTAATGTACATGTGGAAGTCAGAGGAAAACCTGTGGAAGTCAATTCTCTCTTCACACCACATGGGGCCTCAGTATTGAATTCAACTCATCAGTCTTGGAAGCAAGCACCTTTACCAGCTGAGCCATTCCTCTGCCCCCACATGTTTATGCTTAAGTTAACCTTGAGAGGAATATGCAGACTGTAACATTGTCCTGGGTTTCCTTTTTCAGCCTCAGCCACTGAAAGCAAAATGTGAAGGGACACATGGCCAAAGGAAACAAAGAAAGAAGAGGCATAATACTTCACCATGAAAACCCTGAAACTTCAACCAGCCCAAACTTCTGGTAGACTGGGGACTTGAATTTTCCACAGAGATAGTTCTGAGGGAATTATAGATTTAGAGTATGGAACACAGCAACTCCACCAGTCAAGACGCCAACTTATTAAAGCAACACAAACAAATCATATTTTCTTTAATTCAAGATATTTTCTTCCTGGGGAGTAGAGTGATAGCTCTGCTACTAGAATGTTTTTTGTTGTTGTTTTGATTTGCTTTTTGTTGTTGCAATTTTTGTTTGTTTTGTTTTATTAGACTGCTATAGGCCCTCAGTTCAATCCCCTGCACTGAATAAACCAGGAATGGTGACTTGTCATCATAACACTTAAGATTCAAAGACAGGAGTATCAGGACTTGGGGGTTATTTTTGACTACACTGGCAATTGGAGACAATCCTGAGATATATAGAACATTGTCTAAATAAAAAATGGCTTTACCTTAGAGCATTCATTAACTACAAGAGCTACAAAGTACTTCATAGAAAATTCTGGAGATAAGAAGACATGAAACTCAGTGGCAAGTCAGTTACCTGTGGTTTATCCAAATTGCTTGGACAGCTATTTATTTAATAACAAATATAAGCAAGCTGTAACAACATTGGTGAGCTTGAAGCAAGCCTGCGCTACTACTACATTTCTATCAGATGAGAGAGAGAGAGAGAGAGAGAGAGAGAGAGAGAGAGAGAGAGAGAGGAAGAAGTGGAGGAAGAAGAGAGAGGAGGAGGAAAAAGAGAAGAAAACTGGTTTCTAGAACATATATGTATATTCATCTCCCACTTTCTGGTGTAAGTGTTCATTAAGCTTTATACTGGGCATTCTTCTCTTGGGGTCTATTCCAAGAAATAAAATACAAAGAGGCAATAAGAAGAGAAAGATTTTTTCATTTTAATAAATTTATACTCTGATCAGTTTCTCTCTAAATCACAGTGGTCTATACATCAGTGTGAGCCTCACTTATGTTCCTATTTTCAAAATTCTACTCACTGACTCAGAACTATTTCCTTGATCCAAAGCTAATATTCACTTGGCAAGGCATTTAAGACATCTCTTATGGAAAGACAAAAGTACTCATTAGAGTAAATTCTTCAGTATTCTCTAATGTCTAGTTAAAATAAGAATTAAAAAATCATAACTATCTAAAATGTATGGGGAATAAAATAACCTTTAGAATAGTGGTATTTATGAAGGTTGGTATGAAGGTGCAAGACAAATAATTTCAACTGAAAACAAGATTGTGAATAAAATTATATTGAGGTTGCTATTCATGGTGTCTCACAAAATGTAAACATCTTGAATGTTTCATGTATGAAGAGAGGATATAATGACTTCTCACAAAGATTCTAATGAAACATGGTTTATTGATCTTTGAATGAAGGCATATACCTACAGCTTTAAGACCTAATTTTCATGGTTCTACCTTTTCATTTCATTCTTTATTATTTCAGAATTCCATTTATTTTTCATTGGTTATAATTTCTTTTGAAAAGATGGTTTTATCTTATCTTGTGTTGCCCCAAACTCAAATGTGGACATTCTAGTCCCCAACACAGTTATAATTGTTGATGGGCTCTTTAAGGTGGAGATCATAAAGATCGACTCAGGTACAGTAATATCAGTGATCTTACAAGAAGAAATATCAGGAAGAAATGTGGTTCTTTCTCTTTCCCATTGTCTCTACCCATTCTATTTCTCTCTCAGTCTCTCTCTCTCTCTCTCTCTCTCTCTCTCTCTCTCTCTCTCTCTCTCTGTCTCTCTCTCTCTGTTTTTGTCTCTCTCTCTCTCCACACACACACACACACACACACTTACCTTTAAAATGTCTTTACTGGAAATATGGTTCAGTGGTAAAGTGCTCATACTGCTCCTACAAAGGACCCAGGTTTGTCCACACGGCAGCTCATGGCTATCTGTGACGCCAGTTCCAGGAAATCCAATTGCTTTTTCTGGCTTCTAAGGGCTCCTAAAGGTACGCAATGTATGTAAACTTATAAAATCACACACACACACACACACACACACACACACACACACATCTTCAAAAAATAGTGGCCAAATAAGGTGTCACATATCTATATTCCCAGATCTCAGGAGGCAGAAGCAGGTACTCTTAGTTCAATATCAGCCTCATATACCTAGTGAGTCCCAGGCTATCCAAGACTACATAGTTACACACTGTCTCAAATATAAACAAGAGAAATAAAAAAAAAATGTTCAATTCCATAATGACAAAAAAAACAAAAAAACAAAAGCAAACAATCATGTGCCACTGACTCTTGGTCTGCCCTTTTTTTCTATAACATGAGAGCCTCTCAACTAGACTAGTTTTCTTCTTTAGTAAATGGGCAAGTGTGTCCTTCTTCATAAACATGGTTTGAAAGGAGTTACAAGAAAAAAAATGAAAAGTTCTTTCTGAGTAAATGTTCACATTATAATTGAATTCCACAAGGACACGAAGACACATTCAGCCCACAGGCAAGTATTTCCTTTTTTCCCCCCTGTGGCAAACACAAAGGCCACATCACTGCCAGGCCTCCGGGCAATTCCAGAATCCATTTCTGCACAGCAGTTTTGGCAGCCCTTAGAATTGATGAGTCGGCATAAAGCATGGGACTAATTGCTGTGCTGGGCTAGAATTGAGCCATAGACTCAGGGACTGAGGGAACTGGGATGACTCGAAGGCACATTAAGCTACAAGCAAAAAGATTTAAAGCCATCAGCTCTCATAATGCTATATTCGGGAGATGAGAAAATTAATAATGTATCAACCATCATGGAATCTGAATGCTTATATAATATTTATCTTTCAAATTGTAATGGTCAACATTATAGGTTGCCCAAAGAAACCTATGATTTCATTATTTATCTTTGTCCAACTATGGGCTGAAAATGGAAGAGGTAGAAAATACTCTTTGAGAGTCCTCTTGTCACCTAGAAGTACACATGGGAATCAAGTCTGGAACATAAGCAGAAATTTGCTGAAGCATATTTTGTCTTGGTCTTGAGTGCTATTGAAAGGCCAAGGGATGTGCCAGATTCTAGACTCCATGAAGCAGCATTCACGGATGGCAATGAAAGACACAATAGCAGTGGGATAGGAAGCTTATGTGCCCAGCACCACTGATACAACCATTTCCCTTGAACAGTGGTTGATGACAAGCCCTCTTATCATGAATGTCAAGAAGGAAAAGAATTTGAGGATTAAGTAAGGAGGGTTGTGGTAGAATAAGGGAAAGCAGGGGATGAAGAGGAAGGCTAACAAAGATGAAAGGCCTAGGAAAAGTCGTGTTATACAATGTAACTTCAAAAAATAGTCATAGGGATGACAGAACTCATGTGAAATACAATAAGAGGAGGCATACTAAGATGAGGGGAAACCAGGTAGAGGGTGGATGACTAAAGCCAAAAATGTGTCAATAGCCTTATGGAATCCCCCTAGTTAGACACTAAATTGAAAACAGACCATTAAAAAAAAAAACAGGTTTAGCAAAAGTATCCTAAATGATTGAATAGTGCTGCTCCCATAAGACATATATTGCTAAATTAAAAGTGCTTTACAAGGAATGGGATACCTCCCCATGAGATGTTGGACAAATAGGCCCCAGAGGTCTGCAAAACAATACAATCTATTGCCCTTACCCTTGGTTATGTACCATAACTACATGTAAGACCCTATATACTCACTGACTTCAAGACAAAGAGAGATCAATCACAATATGACCACTAACATTCATCCCTGGTAGCAATGCTTTCACAATGCTGAAGGTGCTGTTCAGGCTTCTGGGGAGAAGAAACATCATAGAATGCTGGCCCTTACTCAGCCCAGGGCCCTGCATGATATATGATACAGTCCTGCTAGGAAAGATATGCCCATGGTACAATAATGGTAGGACTAATTTGGGATGCCTAAGTACTCTCTGATTCGACTTGAGGCCTGCTCTATAAAAGAATTCCATGCCTGGTTCCATTATCCTGGTCAAAAGCTCATGGCTGGGAAGGTCATAGGCCCTAGGGTAAAATCTAATAAAGCTATTTCATTAAATAGCCATGTTATCAAATTGCTTCCTAAATATTTATGCTTATACCCATAAACCTTAGCTGTTCTTAGCCTTGGTCAGAGAAGCTTCTTTTTGCTGTGGGAAGCAGTCAGTGAATAACCTGTCAAAGTGCTGAGAGTAAGAACCATGTGCCCATCCCAAAACAGACATTTATGCTAACTACTCCTCCCACCAACAAGAATTAGGGAGCACAGGGGAAGAGGAGGCAGAAAGATAAAAGAAACTGAAGGATGGGGAGGCATAAGGTGAATGCTTTCTGCTTGACAGGGCACTGCTATTAGATTCATAGCAGCTCTAGTTGGCCTACACAAAGGTCAAGTTAGCATAAACCTCAGCACCATGGGGTAGATCTCTAGGTCCCATTTATGAAAGAGCTATTGTCAGTTAATAACTGCTGGTGAGGGAGAATCATTCTTTTTCTGAGGTCATAACCACAAAAATCAGATGTTTTCTGTGCTCTAGTGGATAGCCCCATACCCACATGTTTGTTTATGAACATATATGTATGTGAGTGGGTGAGTGGGTGTAGTATGAATCTGTGAGTTTGTATGTGTGTGTGAGTGATTTTGTGTGTAAGTATATGTTAGTGTGTGCTTATGTGAGTGTGTGTGAGTGTATAAGTATATGGGTGTATGTGTGTATGTGTATGTGTGTGTATGTGCAAGAAAGAGAGAAAGAAAGAGGGAAAGAGGGGACAGGGAGGGAGAGAAAGAATTGTGCCTGTGTGGTATATGCGGGTGCACAAATAAGTGTGGGTATGTGCATTCATGTGAGGCCCCAGGATAATCTTCACCATATTCCTCAGAAACTTTCAAAATGTTTTTACAAAGACTCTCTAATAGTCCTGGAACTCACTGATTTAGACTGGCTAGCTGACTGGTAAAGCACAAGGATTCTGTCTCTGTCCCGTCCATTGGGATGTTACCCCATGTTACAGGCATATATCACCACATCTGACATTTTACCTGGCTTCTAGAGATCGGACTCAGGTCCTCATGCTTGCAAAGCAAGCTACTTACTGACAGCTCTCTCACTCCATGTGATTGGTTTGCTTTTTCTACTGAATTGTCCTTTTCTGTCTTCAGACCTTATTAGTTACAAATGCAGAGGAGCTTCATTGTATGGACTGATGACATTCAGACACTGACCCAATCAAGCAGTGTAGGGCAGCATGTGAAAACCTTCCTGACCAGTGTGTAGTGTGCTTTGTTGCCTGGAGTGTGAAGTCTCTTGTATACTTTCTTAGAAGAAACAATGTTATTTCCAAACTGTTTTCCACTCCTCTTGGTGGTCCAGAGGTTAGAAGCCTGTCCTCTGGGTGAGATTATGGAGATAGTCCTCTGGAACTCTTAGCAGCTGTGATTTAGTAAAGAATATTTGTGCAAGACTGGTCCTATCAACTTTCTGTCATGGAGGTAGAGAGGAGAGCAAGAATCCCTGCTGGACTACAAATGTTTGGTTTCTTTGGAGACTCAGTTGTGTCACATGATTTTTTTACTGGATGCTGTCTTATGAGAGGATGTCTTGCTGAGGTAAATACGTGAGAAGACTCATGATGCTTGGAAAGTGTCTAAGTAAAACCCAGCAGACAATCAGCAACATTCTTGCATTGGTTCACCTTGCAATACTTCTCTGGTCTTTCTTGATCTTCGATTGACAAGATTTTGTAGGGTGAAATGCACCAAACAGCTTCTCAGGGAATTCCAGCTGCTTCTTGCTACTTCTACAGACTCAAGCTGATTAAGCAGAGCTTCACTGTTTCTTCTGGATTGAGCTGTGGTTACTGATTCATGTCTGGTGTTTGCTCATTGGACTGGACTACTGCTACTGATTAGTGTTTGATGTTTTGCATTGGACCACTGGTATCCTGATGATGATGACTGGAATCACCCACTAAGGACTACTTCAAAACAGGCCCACACCTCCCTTGGCCTATTAACCTCCCTTTGTTCAGTGGGCTAGGAGGGAGATTACAGCATTAGAACACTTATTAAAGTGGGTTTTAAAAATCTAAGCATACACACTGTGAGAATTCCACATTTCTCAAAGTAGCTATGAAAGAGAGGGTTTATAAGACCCTCGTGCTCCTCCAAACATATATAGATGTTAGTGGTTGCTACTCAGAGAGATTTTTTTCCTTCAGTGTTTCAGCTGACCATAAATTGGCCATGCTTTTGTAGGTAACCCCAGGTAAACTCATTACTAATCCAAAATACTTTTTCCAGGAATTATTTCCTTGACCCTGTTGTTGGTATCTCATATGGAGTGAGGAGATTTTGTTCACATCTCCTCAACTTCTGGTTAATGCTCAATTACATCTTAGTATAGATGTGATTCAATGCAATGCCTGCAAACTGTAGTACTTTAGGACTCATTTGAAAAAGGCCACCATAGACTTTTTTTTTAATTTTTTATTTATTTGATATATTTTTATTTACATTTCAAATGATTTCCCCTTTTTCTGGCTCCCCACTCCCCGAAAGTCCCATAAGCCCTCTTCCCTCCCCTTATTCCCCCATCCAACCCTTCCCACTTCCTGTTCTGGTATTCCCCTATACTGCTGCACTGAGTCTTTCTAGAACCAGGGGCCACTCCTCCGTTACTCTTGGACATCAATTAATAAGTGAATTATGCCTTGGGTATTCCACATTTCTAGGCTAATATCCATTTATCAGTGAGTGCATACCATGATTGATCTTTTGAGACTGGGTTGCCTCACTTAGCATGATGTTCTCCAGATCCATCCATTTGTCTAAGAATTTCATGAATTCATTGTTTCTGATGGCTGAATAGTACTCCATTGTGTACATATACCACATTTTTTTGTATCCATTCCTCCGTGGAGGGACACCTGGGTTCTTTCCAGCTTCTGACTATTACAAACAGGGCTGCTATGAATATAGTGGAGCATGTGTCCATATTGCATGCCAGGGAACCCTCTGGGTATATGCCCAGAAGTGGTATAGCAGGGCCCTCCAGAAGTGTCAGGCCCAGATTTCTGAGGAACTACCAGACTGATTTCCAAAGTGGTTGTACCATCGTGCAACCCCACCAGCAGTGGAGGAGTGTTCCTCTTTCTCCACATCCTCGCCAACACCTGCTGTCTCCTGAGTTTTTAACCTTAGCCATTATGACTGGTGTGAGGTGAAATATCAGGGTTGTTTTGATTTGCATTTCCCTAATGACTAATGATGTTGGACATTTCTTAAGGTGCTTCTCAGCCATCTGACATTCTTCATGGGAAAATTCTTTGTTTAGCTCCATACCCCACTTTTTAATAGGGTTATTTGGTTCTCTGGCGTCTACCTTCTTGAGTTCTTTGTATATATTAGATATTAGCCCTCTGTCAGATTTAGGGCTGGTGAAGATCCTTTCCCAATCTGTTGGTTGACATTTTGTCCTTTTGACAGTGTCCTTTGCTTACAGAAACTTTGTAATTTTATGAGGTCCCATTTGTCAATTCTTGATCTTAGAGCATAAGCTATTGGTGTTCTGTTCAGGAACTTTTCCCCTGTGCCCATGTCCTCAAGGGTCTTCCCCAGTTTCTTTTCTATTAGTTTCAGTGTATCAGGTTTTATGTGGAGGTCCTTGATCCAAACCTCCCATCTCCCTTGCCCATTCTCAAACTTCTAAAAAACATTGCTGAACTCTCTTGCATTTAAAACTATTGATATTTAATGCACATGCCTTTAGTTGAACAATCAACACAACACCCATGGACACATGTTCTAGCTTTTCTGGAAGAAGGTTTTTAGGACAGAAGCTGTGAAAATGGATATGATCAGACCTCTCAAAGTAGGGGATGAGTGTAGTTTATCAGCATGTAAATCAAGGTCGCTCTCTCATGACTGGTTGTCTCAGCTTACACATCTAGGAGTGCACCACAGATATGACATGAAGAGCAGTTAGAAGAGGTTCAGCTTACGTCTTTATAGGACCAGAATGTTCTGAACAGTTGCAGGTCACACTCAGAGATTATGACCTTTCCCAGGCATTATACTTTTATCACTAAGCTGCAGAATAGTTGATGTGACTCTTTACAAGCTGTGTGAATCTATTCTTTAAAAAAGAAAAAGAATCAGATCATCCCTCTAAAATTTGCCTTTGAATAACATTCCTCCATTTCCATCACTTTCTGGAATAAAATCGTATCTCAAACTGATCAGCAAATGAAATTATCTTACCATCTTCTTTGCTACATTATGGGGAAGGTGTCTGTTGAATTTTATCATTGTTTTTAATAGGGGATACAGAGGACAGTTAATAAACCAAGTACCTAAGTACATAAGAGAGCAGGATCCTGACTCTGCTGTGGGGACATCCTTCTTGTGCAGGACTGCTTTGGATTTGAGTTCAACAAAGACTCCTACATTTTCACTTTGCATGGGGAATTAAATACATCCCTGCTATGCTATACTATGCAAGTTAGGCTCTCAGAGCTTTTGTCTTCTTCCCTTATTTTATCTTCATGCATTTCTATAACACCCCTTTTAAGGTCAGACATCCCATGAGCTCTCATAGCATACCATGCACCGGGCACTCTGTACCTAGTAAATTTCAGGCTGGGGAGCAGGGTTTCAGTGTGCCTACAGATTCCTTCTTTGTCTGTGAGGGCATTCTTGGTCTCTCCTGTAGTTTGAGAAGAAAGAAATAATTCTAAAGTTTCTTTACCCCTTTGACTTTCTCCATTCTATCCCCCTTCCCCACTGTCCTTTATCCCTTTACACAGATTGATGAAGCAGGGTGAAATTGGGAGTTCCAGGGATGGTTTGTCAACTTTTATCAAGTCCTACCTCCTTGATCTTCATCTTTAAGGCCTGCTCGACTTCTAAAATAAATGGAAAACATTGAAATTTCCATTATATGATCAAAGATGGCAAGAATTCTATTTTGAGTAATGCATGGGAGTGAATGCCTGTGGATCCCAGGACTCTAGAACTTGAAGCTAGTCTAACCTACGTAATGAGAACCTGACATGAATAAATAAAACATCACAAACAGTAAACATGAGAATTATGCATAGAACTCAAAGTTTTGTTTTTAAGGATAGGGATGCAGCTCAATTGGTAGAGTGCTAGCCCCATATTCAGAAGGCCCTGTGTTAGAGCCTCAGCAGTAGATAAATAGAGCTTTGTCATAAACATCTGCAACCCCAGCACCCAGGGTGAAGGCAGGAGGAACAGAGTTTCAAGATTACGCTAAGTTACATAGGATGTTTGAGGTCAGCCTGGACTATGGTCTTTATCTCAAAAAAAAGCAAAACAAACCAAAACAAACAAAACAGGTATTATTTTTAATTTAGGTTTTTAAATGTATAACTTCAATGTTAGGAGTTACAATAATTAATAACTTTAATATTAAAGGATTTAAGCATCCTTTCTGTCAAATCTTCCTTAAGTAACACTTGAAATAACTCAGCTGGCCCTCATTCACTCAAGAAAAGTTTGCTTCAATGCAACCAGAGCAGTGTAGTCAGTGTTTGGGCACTAGAACTCATAGGCATTTTGAGGTTTGGGCCATATTAATGAGGATTTGTGTTGCTGCCCATCTTCTTTCATTTCCGAGGCTGCAATAAAGTACCTTGGGAAAAGCAAGAACGGGTATGTTTTAGCTCACAAATCCAGGCTACAGTCCATCACTGCGTGGAAGTCACAGCAAAAGGAGCTTGGATAGCTAGTCAAATCATCCACAGTCGAAAGCAAAAAGAAATGTTTCCTCTACTGTTATGAAGACTAAAGCTCAGCCCAAGAAATGGTACTAACCACATTCAGGGTATGTTTTGACATGTCAGCCCAAATTAAGGAAGTCCCTCATAAGCAAGACCAGAGACCAACCTTCAGAACATTCCTCTTTGTGACTGACTCTCCAGGTGTGTGGAGTCAAATCCTAAACCCAAGCATCACACTATCTACTCACTGGCCTGGCTCTGAAAAATGGTGACAAAAACTTTAGCAAATTTCTTGCAAGTCACAAGCATGAGCTTCTTTCTCTTCCTCTCTTGTTCATTGTGAGTTCATAGCTGGGCAAGGGGAGACCAATGCAGATATTCATGTCAAACAGTTCCTTGAATCTGGGTGAAGTTTTAGCACAGCAAGCTAACTATACTTTCTTACAATTCTCCCTCTAGACAAAGAATCAAGTGGCCATATATTTCATACTTTCAGGTCTTTAATTGCTTCACCTTCCCAGAATCTGCCTCATTAAAATGCTGATGTATAAAATTTCCATTTGCTCTGTAGCTTTTCATAGAGGTAAAGGTGATGTTAAAGTGCTGAGACTTGATCCACAAACTTGGGTCCCTAAAAGAGGTGGAAATTAGAGAATCTTTTATGATTCTTTCTAATTAAGAAGTAATTATAAATTATTTAGTCAAACAATATTTCTGTAATGTGCCAAGAACAATGAAAGTTTGAGAGGCCCAATGCTGGAGGACTTCCAGCATTTACACCATGGGCATGTAAGCAAATCTACTTCATTATCTACTGAAGGACTACCTTCTCTCTGTTTCCTAGCTGTGGGGATGAAGTTAAAGGACTTCTTCCATGGTACTACTTTCCAGGCCTGGAAGTTCGCCATTGACTTTGATATCTAGTATAAAATCAGAAGTTTCAAGGCAATTAAACATGGACAGACTCATGCCTCAAAGGTAGTTTACAAGTTACCCTTGTTAACTCCAGAAAAATTTTCTTCCAAGGCAATTAAACATCAACAGACTCATGCCTCAAAGGTAGTTAACAAGTTATCCTTGTTAACTCCGGAAAATTTTTCTGCTATCTTGTTGAGGGAAGCTACTCCTCTCATTCAAAGGTGATTTGACTTTCTGAGAATGTCAGCCAACTTACTTCAAGAGATATAGCTTACATAAATTAATTTACAACTAAAAATTGCTCTCTTAAGAATAACTAAGTTTCTAAAATCTATTATGGGGTAGAAAAAACTTGCCTTGTTGTTTGCCATGGGTATTCCCCATTCGTTATTGCATTGAACAATGTGAAAATCGATACTATAAGTGGGAAAATAAGTAAAGACCTTGGAATGATCAAGATCTGGGCTCCTCTTTGCTTCAGTCTTTGAAAGATTGCAGGTGAGAAATCTCTTTGAGATTCAGTCTTTGTAACTATCAGATGGCAGTGAAGTTATAAACTGCACACAATTTGTCAGGATTAACTGAGTGAGTATCTCAGCCATGGGTCTAGCATAGTAGTCAATAAATAGGAAGTTAATTCCTTCTCCGCATTCACCACTGACTCTGTGACCGAATTTTGCAAAACGTAGAAAGATACAAAGACTTCCTTAGAGGTTGCCGAATATTTAAAGGCATCTGGACATGGGTACAAAGTAAAGATTGTGGGATATACAGGATATACAAAGTACTGCCAAGTGGCAGAGCTGACAGCCAAGATGGCAGTCATTCCTGCAATGTGTCCCTACGGTTTCACTCAGCCCCATACAAGTCATCACTGATCTCTTACTGACTGCCCAGCAGTGAAGACTCCAGTGGACCACTGGGAGTATAAACTATGAGCTTCATTTTTTGATGGTTTATAATTTAATTCAGAAGACAAGACCTACAGAGACAGCAGTGTCTTAGAAATAGTTATTCAATTTTCATTATATGACAAGAATGATATAGAATGTGGAGGGATTACATGGTGAACCCCAGCATGGCTGAAGTTTGTGAATTACAACAGTAATACTGCTGGTAGACAGCATGGCCAGAGTAATAGAGAGTACTTAGGTAGTGAAGGAGGAAAGTTGAGAGTACTGATCACTTTGACCCAGTCTTGAACACACAAAAAGATTTTGTGGGCTACTATGAATTTGCAACTCGACACTGACCTGAAGACATACATTTTAGGTTGTTATGTTTGTGTATAGGATGGTACACACACACACACACACACACACACACACACACACACTCACATGGGTCCATTGCATCCTTAACAAATGCCAAAGAAAAATGCCCATATCCTGCTCTACCACCCTTAAGTGTACCCTAAGTTCCTTAAGACAGAGCCTCTCTGTGAACTTGGCTTTAGCTTATTGACAAGCGAGCCCAAGCAATCCTACCATCTCTGCGTGCCAGAGCATTGGGGATACAGACATGCATGTGACCACCTCTGGCTATTGTATTACATGACAGCTGGAATCAGAATTCAGGATCTCCTGCACAGCAAGGTCCACCTGCTACATGGTCTCTCCAGTGCTTTTTAGTGTTCTTATTCAGATGTTTGGATTGTACATAACAATGGCTTTCATAATGACATACTTGGTTGTGTGTATAATGTATTGGGTCATATCACTCCTGTGATCTCCCCCTTGCTCTTTCTAACTATCTATTTTTATATCATTTTGAACATAACCCATTGAGTTTAATCGGCATTACTTAAACAAGCATGGGTGAGATATTATCTATAAGATGGTTATCGTAACCATAACTACAACACTCAAGAAAACATCTATTCACCGGGCAGTGATGGCACATGCCTTTAATCCCAGCACTTGGGAGGCAGAGGCAGGCGGATTTCTGAGTTCAAGGCCAGCCTGGTCTACAAAGTGAGTTCCAGGACAGCCAGCGCTACACAGAGAAACCCTGTCTCAAAAAAAAAAAAAAAACAAAAAACAAAAAACAAAAAACAAACAAACAAACAAACAAAAAACATCTATTCCTCCCCAGAGATTACCAATTATGGATAAATCCTCAAAGATGGGTGGAGCCTCTTGAGCTTCTCCTACTCTGTGGTCAGATGTTACAGAACCAGTCTTGTGCAGATTATAAAACAATGCTGTGAATTCAAGAATGTGATGACATGTCATTACAGAAACGTACAGCCTTTTATCTCACACAATTTAGCACAGCTCCTCTGCTTCTCCCTGATGGTACCAGTCATGAGATAACCATAGCTCACTGATTTTATGTAGTGGTCCTAGTTAGGGTTACTATTCCTAAGTTAAAACACCATGACCAAAAGTAAGTTAAGGTTGAATGAGTTCATTGGGCTTATACTTCACAACATAGTCCATCACTAAAGGAAGTCAGAGCAGGAATTCAAGCAGGGCTGAAAACTGGTGGCAGGGTCTGAAGCAAAGGCCATGAAGGATGCTGCTTACTGGCTTGCTCATCATGACCTGCTCAGTTTGCTTTCTTATAACAGCCAGCACCACCAGCCCAGGGTTGGCACAGCCCACAATGGGTTGGGCTTTTATACATCACTCACTAATTAAGAAAATGTTCTACATCCTTGCCTACAGTCTGATCTTATGGAGGCATTTTCTCTATCAAGGTTTCTTCCTCTCAGGTTACTGCAATTTGCATCAAGTTGACATAAAGCCTCCGAGCAGCATATTCTCCTTATGATATATGAACTACTAATTATTAGGTTGCATGTATGCAAACACAATCATTATGGTTGTTGCCCTCAACAGGTGCTCACTACACTATCTGACTGGTATTTGTGATGTGTGGAATCATAAGAAGTGTTTTGTCTGAGGCCTATTTGAAAGACAAACACCACTGAGAATTCAGAACTACAGATTTCAAATAACCATTGACTATGACTCCAGATAATAGGGCTGACATAAGTGCATGGATCTTGAAGTAATGCCTTTAATTTTTCTAAACAGAATATATTTTTATAGCATCGTAATAGAACAAAGTGCATTATGCTCAACCACTAGAATTCCAAGAACCTGTCAGACTGGAAAAGAAATCTTCCAATAGGGCATAGGGCTAAGAAATATTCTCCAATGTAATTGACATTATCTACTTTTGACTTAGGGATTCTTGGAAATAGCATTTTCTTACATGTCTGGTAAAGGAGTTCAGAATGCAAAATCATGTTCCCCTCTTTCCCCTCCACCAAACTCGCCATGCATCATTTTGTCTTGATAGTTTAATCTTTGTGTGTGTGTGTGTGTGTGTGTGTGTGTGTGTTACAGAGAGAGAGAGAGAGAGAGAGAGAGAGAGAGAGAGAGAGAGAACACAACTTTGGGCTGTGTATGTGTGCATATGCATTCAAGTATATGTAGACATGCTGGTGGGGGAAGAGGTCAAAGGATACCCTCAAGTGTTGGTTCTCACCATACAACTTCTATGAAACAGGGTCTTCTTTTTGTTCACTGCTACATATGCCACACTAGCCAGTACTTGAGTTTATAAAGACCTCCAGAGCATCTTCTCTCAACATGGGAGTGTTGTGATTACAGATGTGTGTAACAACATCTTTATCTTTTATATGAGTTCAGAGAATTTGATCTCATGTATTCATGCTTTCATAGCAAGCAATTTACTACTGAGCCATCTCCCCAGATCATATTCTGACCTGTTTTTGACTCACCCTTGGAGTCTCCAAATCCAGGAAGGCAAGGGAGCATGGCAGGCAAGAGAGAAGGGGGTCAGTAAGTAAGGCACAGGACTATGTATAAGCCAGAGAACTAGGAACCTCTCCTGGTTTCAACTTTGAAGCAAATGACAGAAAGACAGCATAGTCCACTGTGGTGGTTTTGAGGACAGGGTGCAGGAGGGTGTTGTGTATCTAGAAATGAGTTTTACATCACTTTTATAGAAACAAGTAAATAACCTGCTGAGGTCAAGGATGAAAAATTTTGTGGAAAGGAAAGGACAGTCTGCCGGGTTTTGCAGACATTCCCAAGTACAAAGCACTTCAGAAAAGTGTCCAAGAGCATTTCTTAAAAGAAAAAGATTTCACAAACAAAACCTGTCAATCACATGATGGCCTGAGGGCTGGAGATATGGCTGGATAAGTAGAGCACTTGATATAAAAGCTGAAAGACCTGAATTCAAACCTCAATTACCAGTGTCAATACCTGGTAAGTGGGCTGACTTGTCTTTTAGCTCATCCCCCAGGAGGCAGAGACTATTACCAGAACATGCCTTGACTAAACGACCTGTTATGAGAGCTCTGGGTTCAAGTGAGGGACCCTGTCTTGACATTAGTAGAGAGAGTGATTAAAGAAGACTCCTAATGTCAACCTCTGGCCTTCACATGCATACACACACACACACACACACACACACGCACACGCACACGCACACGCACACGCACACGCACACGCACACACACACACACACACACACTACACATACATACACACACACAACTGAACAATGATCTGAGAAACTGTATTAAGACTGCTGGTTCCAGTCCTAGAGAGCCATGGAGGGATGTCCTCTGAGAGAAGAGAGAGAGAAAGTGATCTCCAATATGTTTCTCATAGAGGCAACAAACAGATGTTTTTAAATATGCAAGGACTTGGAAGACATAATTCCTAAAAGCCATTTTAATACTAAAATCCAGCCAAGTGAGAAATAATAAAAACAAGGAATTCACAAGAAGAGGCATTGCAAGATGACAGGTTGTGGCCCTGAATTCAATTAAATGGAAATGAAGTTACAAACCTGTGAAAATTATGGTTAGTGTTTCAAACTGTAGAGAAAACATTAGAAATACCAAACATGGAAAAAGAGGGAAAGAATATGGTGAAAACAGTAATACTGTTATCCTTCTTCAACAGCAGAGAGGCTATTGGTGTAGTCTCAATGATTTAACATGAGAGAATGCAATCATGGCAAATCCCCACTTCAGTCTACCTCATTTATTTTAACAGAGAGGGATCCTCACTGGGGCACAAAAGTACATGCTAGGGACAGTAAGAATCCTGAGTTCCAGGGCAACCCAATTTCCAAGGTAAGACCTTGAAACAAAAAGGAAGTGAAGGAGAACAAGAGAGGGAGGGAGGGAGGCAGCATAAAAGGGAAGGGGAGGGAAGGTGGAACAATGGCTCTTTCTGTATCTAAAATAATTTCTTTGTGGTAGAAAATACTGATTTCAATTCACATAGTCATTCTAATAGCTTTTTACTTTTCAAATTCACTTCAATTGTTAGTTTCATCTCCTGCATGCGTACCTGTGTACACACATGTCATGCCTTCCATTCCAAGATTCTCTGCAAAAGCAATTAAGAACTTCACTAAGTACCCACACATGGATGAACTTAGTACGGGAAAATGAGTATTCATGTAGCAGCATCATTTGTTCTTTTTTTCTTACCTCATGGATGATCCTGACACCTGATGCTCCCATAGAGTAGAGTCTAAAGTCACATTTAAGAATTATCATTTAGACCTATATCCCTGTCATTGTGCTCCTTCATTCTATGCCCCCTCCTTCTAGGAGATACCTCAGTCAGCACAATACACACTGAACAAACATAAAGATGGGAGTTGTATCCATGGAATCTGTGTGTGTGTGTGTGTGTGTGTGTGTGTGTGTGTGTGTGTGTGCCGCCAAGGGACAACCTTGGCTGCCATTTCTCAAACAGCATACATCTTGTATTTTGAGATTTGGCCTGAGACTTATCAAGTAGGCTAGGTTGTCTGACCCAACAGTGGAAGTGCATTACCCATTAGCATTCCTGCCTTTTTCACATGGATTCTGGAGATTGAACTCGGGTCATACTTGCAGGGTAACTTTAAAGATTGAGTTGTCCACATCTCCAAATATAAATGATGCTAATACTTAATTTTGATCAATAGCTTGACTAAAGTAAGAAATGCCCAAGAGCAAGGGACCAAACAAACTTCCAGGTGAGTTTGGGGTTGTAAGTCCAGAGAGGACTGCACTATGAGGGTTTTATCCTAATCTCTGGTTGAAGGCATTGGTAGATTCATTCCAGAGATTCAGGGAGTAGGAGAGGAGAAAGCTAATGGTGGTGGTCTAGCTGGGGGGGAAGGAGCTCACAGATCTGGGCTGTGGGTGCTATAGTCTCTCTAGACCAAATATTTCCTTTTTCTGTCCACCATAAGTTAAAATTTTCTTTGCTAAAAGGTCAACCTCCACAATGTTCTCTCCCAAGCAACTACAGACTAAACTCTGAAAAAGAAACAAACAGCCAGGAGCCAAATCAATCCCTCCTCATGGCAAATGGCTTGTCAGATACTGTCACAGTGACAAGAGAGTAACAAACATAAGCAGTGGTCATTAGGAAAACTGGAGTGGGGGCTGTCCCTAAAGCTGTTACCTGACTGTGGAATCTGGTCCCCAACAGGGCTGCCTTGTCAGGCCTCAGTGCCAGAAGGGAGATGATGGTCCTAATTCTGCAGAATGTTGATGCACCAGGGTAGGGAGATGGGGCAAGGGCACCCTCTCAGAGGAGAAGGGAAGAAAAACTCTGTGAGGGGTATGGGAGCAGTGTTTTGGTTGCAAATAATTATTTAATTAACTTTAAAAAAAAAGCTTATTTTCTCCCCCATTTGGAATATCAGCAAAAGTAGTGGGTCTAAGGTTGTTAGTAACAAGTCAAGCCATTAAGAAGTTGAGAGTGGTTTCATGCCTGGTACTGTAAACCTGGTCTAAAGCTCCTGACTAGGGAGACTGTAGGCCCTAGGTAGGAAAACTGCTGTTCTGTTTCATGTCCATGCTGACAAACTACCTTCTAAATACTTAGATTCATGCATTTGTGTTCATTTCCACTCTGGTCAAAGAAAGTTAGCTTCTGTTGCTGTTTTGTTTGTTGCAGATTCATAATGGTTAACATAGAAACTCATTCATTCAAAGTGCCAAAAATAAGCAACTATGACCACTCAGGGTGAAAAATTTCTGACTGTCACAAGACTGTTAGCTGCATCATCTCACAGTGACTATGGTAGCCTACATAAGATTTACCCAAGATGAACTCATCTACCTGTATCTACCAAAGATACAGGAGGGACTCCAAGGTCTTATGCTTGGCAGGGGAGCTATTGACAGTTGACAGTTGCAGAAGGATGGAAGGAAGGTCACTCTCATTTGAGGATGTGGCTGCTGGTAAGTTGTTCATACCCCAGGAGTGGCCAAAAGCCCACGCACATAAGGACAGTACTAATAGAACTTGGGAGGGAGGTCTATTAATAACAAAATGGAGCATAAGTAGTTGCAAGGTAAATGAGGTATAAGCAGTAGGCAGGGTGAAAGGGAAGCAGTTGTGAATAGCCATCATCAAAGTTCATTATCTAAATGTACACATGTTTCAATGTAAAAATAAAAATATTATTTAAATAGCTGAGTAGAAATTGATTTTCTTTGTGCCAAGAACATAAAAATGACAATAAAACAACAAACAAATCCAAAGTAGCAATCCAGTTACACTACAAGCAAATGCCCAAAGAACAAGTATACTAGAGGAGATAAATAATCTTATCGAAGAATGCCTGTATTTTCTATTCATAGTAATCACATATAAACACATACAGATTTTGCATGGCACAATATATTACCAAGTATATGAATGAATATCACTGGGTCATGCATTAACAATCCGCTGTACACGTAAATCCCCTCCACACTTAAAATTGATGCACTTTAAAATTTGTGTTTTCTCTTTATGCCAATGCATTTGAGTTGAAACATGTTTTAAATAGCCAGCTCTTCATTGGCTGTAATGTGCTGGAACCAGTTACAGCAACTGCCTAGTCAAGTTTATCATTATAGCTTTCTGTCTGAGTCTTAAACCTCTTGAGGATCTTGACCTCTGTATTGATTTTACATCATTTTGGCTTTAGGGAAGTTTTGTTATCTGAGCAAAAGACAAAGCCTGTTAGTCTACCTCATGTTCTTTACAGACTATGTCCATATATGGCCTATAGTTTCAGATTCTCTAATATATTCTATAAAGTGAATGGTAGAACAAAATGACTAGAGTGAGTTGAGAGGGTCTAAACTTTCCCACAGCAAAAGTGAAAAGAAAAATTCAAAGGTACTATCTGAGCATCCACTAACAACTTTCTTAAGGAATAGTTTCTTCTTTCTGACATATTGCTAAGAAAAGCTGAAGAGGGATATGGGATGGTTTGCTGGACAGGGGCACTGTCTACATAAGCATGAGGAGCTGAGTTCATGAGCCACATAAAAAGGTGTACATGTAACCCTAGCAGTGTGGACAAGGGCAGAGACAGGAGCATCAAAGATAAATAACAGACCCTGCCTCAAGGGAATAAAATGAAGAGTCATAAAACAAAACATTTGACAACTTCCTGGATCATAGAGGTAGAGAGAGAGAGGGGGGGGGAGGGAAGGAGGGGAGAGGGAGAGGGAGGAGAGGAGTGGAGGGAGAGGAGGAAGAGAGAGGGAGGGGGACAGAGAGAGGGAGAGGGACAGAGACAGGAAGAGGGACAGGAAGAGGACGAAGGAGAGACTGGGCCTGGCTTGACCTTCAGAAACCTTGGGGTCCACCCCCAGTGACACACTCCCTCCAACAAGACCATTCCTACCCCAGCAATACCACACCTCCCAGGCAACTCTCTGATGACTAATGATTAAATATATGAGCCTACAGGGGCCATTCTTATTCATACCACCAGAGTAGGCTTGCCCACATCCCAGCTTATGAAGTAGTGATGATCAAACTCAGTGCTTTGTGTATACTAGGCAAACATTGATCCCACTGGGCTATAGTCTCATACCTAAAGGATTTGTAAAAAGCATAACTTTTACAATTGTTTAATGTATATACAGTTCTATCTTAAGTAATTTTTTTGTCTTTTATATATGATAGAATTATTATGTATTATCCCTGAAGGAAAATTGTTAATATAACCTAATCTTTAAAGTATATGTAGCCAGGTTTTCAATTGTTTCTGTGAAAAAATATGAATATTATACATATGAGACTTTATAACATGGCAATCTTTTTATTAAACTAATAAAATAGTTAGCTTTAGACAGCATGTTAGAGGTTACAATATATTTATATTATCTTTGAATCTATTACTAGTGTATCTATCACCCATCACGGTACTCTAGCTAGCTAGCTAGCTAGCTAGCTATCTTTCCTTCTATCTAAATATCTATTACCTAGCCTTTATTGATCTATTTATCTCCTATCTATATTTGTCTGTCAATCTGAATGCATAGTCACTATGATGCCTGTTCACTACAGATCAAGAAACTGCCTTAAGTTAAACATTTTTCAGTATCTTTGAGGATATGACTTAATTATGTAATGTTAGGAACATTGCGATTTATATATCAGAGAAACTGTGAGGGTGTGTGTCATTGCAAGACAAGGATCTCTGGCTCTGGTGAAGATGACAATGACCTATACATCTTCTCCAGATTCAGCAGGAGAGAATGGTCTCTACAATCAGCTGGGGTGCCATGCACACCTGCTGGAAATTCTCCAGTCCTGTAATTATATTCTGCCTCTCAACATCAGACTTCGTCTTTCTAATTGAATAATGCTCCATTTCATCAAGCTCATTTTGGAGAGTCTCGCCTTTCATTTCAAAAGCTTAAATAACACCCATCCATCACAACTCTGAGAGAAGGAGGTGGTACAAGAGACACAGCAGCTCCCCAGAATTAAGTCTCAGCTCAGGAGACAGCTCCCAGGATCAGGGTAAGAAACCGCACAAGAGGTCTCTTCTACCATTTACCCTATTCCCAGAACTACCAGTTTCTCCAATAAGTGATGGAGTATTGATTACCCTAAAGGGCAGCACATCCCAGGGGACTGCTTGCCTGCTGGATAAGAAAGGAGAAAGTGCAATGCCAGATTTTTCTTTTACATTTCATTTCAGAAAACTCATTTAGTTCCTCCTCCTCCTTTTTCTTCTGCCTCTCTCTCTCTCTCTCTCTCTCTCTCTCTCTCTCTCTCTCTCTCTCTCTCTCTCTCTCTCTCTCCCTTCATTCCTCCCTCCTTTCTGGGGACACAGATGTCCTGCCATGCTTCCTACTATGATGATTATGGACTAAGCCTCTGAAACTGTAATCCAGCCCAAATTAAATGCTCCCCTGCACCTGAAGCCAACTGGATAGCAACCAGACACCCAAGCAACCCCCTCAAGCTCAAGATCACCCGCCCTTCTGCAAGACCAGTGAAACTATGAGATGACTATGGCATATCTTCCTTCCAGGGCTGAGCTGCAACACCCACAACCCTACCAAAGTGACTTGGCAAGTACTCTCAGCCACTGGGGATATAGCTTGGTCCAGCACAGAGGAGCACCTGCCTTATACCTGGTGGCCTGATCTTGTCTTTGATCTTTGTAGGTTAGCAGAGGGCCTTGACTTCTGGGATATCCCTACCCTAGAGACAAAGGGGGAAGGATTACCCAAATCTAAACTGTGTCCCAGAAGCAGCCTTAGAGGGTATGGCTTAGGGTACAGACACTGGAAGTTGAAAAGCATCCTGCAAGAAACCCCCATATATGTATGCCTTCAAGATGGGAGAAGCCAGCAGCAGGCCCATCAGTGTCGGGGGCCCAACTACTTTGGTTGTGCTACCTGGGAGTGTGAAACATCGGAAAGCACATACTGGAGGTCATTCCAGGGGTAGTTAAGGATTCAATGGCTATGGTGAGACAAGAGCTAGCCAAAAGGAAGAGAGAAAGAGAACAGAGTCAGAGCAGGTTTGAGTCTTGGTTTAACTCCTCCCCTTCGTTGACCACTTTCACATCCACCTTATTATCCCTAATTATTCTCCTGCTATTGTTGACCTTTGGACCCCATGTATTGAACAAGCTTATAACCTTCATAAAAGAGAAAATAGGAGCACTGCAACTGACGGTCCTGCACCAACAATATGGTGAGGACCCAAAGAACATGATTTATTTACCAAGACCCATGAGCATAGCTTCAGAATTAAAGCTTGTACAGGAAAAGGGGGGGCAAATGAGGGAGCCTAAGGACTTTTTCCAGTCCCATGTCCTCCTTACAGCTCCCCCCCTCCCGCCAAGGGTCATGGCTAGGCCAAGTTCCACTCTCCACTCACAGTAACATTCTTGAGTAAAAAAAAAAAAAATCTCAGAATGTACTGATTGATAGTCACCTGACCCTCTGGAAAGTCCCATGTAGAGTTCAAATGTGTGTCATGCTTGCTAGTCAATAGATTTAGAGGTCAATATACTTAGCCAATAAGTTTGAACTGTAACCTTACTGTTGTAACCTGTGCCAAAAAACGTATAAAAACTGATTGTAATAGCCATTGGGGTTGCCTTCTAGTCACTCATCTTGAGGGACTAATTGAAGGTTGACCCCGACGTGCTGGAAAATAAACTTGTGGTTATGGTGTCTTTTCACAGCAATAGAACATTGACAAAGACACTTGGGATAAATGAGACCCTATCTTAAATTTTCAAATTATATCCAAGTGTCATTATTTGGGAACAGTGGGGGAGAGAGTTTCCAAAGTCTTCAGTAATGAGGTAAGCTGCTTCCTTGAGGAGCTAAAATGGGGGTGGTGTTCTCAAATTGTCATCATACTAGTTCCTCCCAGGGATATTCATCTCACTTCCCAGAATCTCACTGTGCTCCTTAGGGTGTGAGTTACTAGTCTTTTCTGCTCACCAACTCTTAGTTTTTTCAGGTTTTTTCCCTGCTGGGGTGTCCACTTTGTTTTCTAACTTACTGTCTTAACATTTTTTTTAATTTTTTTATTCGATATAATTTATTTACATTTCAAATGATTTCCCCTTTTTTAGCCCCCCATTCCCCAAAAGTCCCGTGAGCCCCCTTCTCTTCCCCTGTCCTCCCACCCACCCCTTCCCACTTCCCCGTTCTGGTTTTGCCGAATACTGCTTCACTGAGTCTTTCCAGAACATTTTAAATTCTAGATCCTTTTCATTCATTTTCAACAATCATTTTTAAAGGTTTACATTACTTAATTTGTTTTATGTTATTGTTTTGTTTGTTTTGCATGTACATGATGAGGTACCTATGGAGTCCTGAAGAAATCATCAGATTCACTGATACTGGAGTTGCAGATCATTGTGAGATGCCTGTAGTGGATACTGGTAACTGAACTTATATCCACTACAAGAGCAGAGAGTGTTCCTAACTGACTCTTTAACAGCATTTTTTGAAGATCTATGAAACCCACCAGAATTCTCAAATGTTAGCATGCATCATAACTATGAGAATAATTTGTTGAGCTAGGTTGGTGAGTTATGTAGTTTCCCTCTCAGCTGTATGGGAAGCTAAAGAAGGAATCCATTGTTTTTCTTGGAAGGTGCTTGATGATGGGATTCTGATGATCTAGTAAGCACACTTAGAGGAACACTGGCCTCTGCTCTGTGCAGCGATGCACTCTATGTTTTATTTTGGTTTTTTTTCCCTCTGGCTTTATGTATGTGTACATGGTTAGAGTATACATGAATGTAAATGAGTGTTCATTCATGTGGAGGCAAATGTCATGCTCAGGTATTATTTCTCAGATGTAGCTCAACTTATTCTCACATATGGGATTTCACACAAGCCTGGAATTTTCCAAGAAACCTAGGCTGCTGTCCAGCATACCCCAGAGATCTATTGTTTCCACATGCCCAGATCAAGGATTGTTAGTGTGGACCACAGCATCTAAGATTTTCATGTGGGTTCTGGGGCTCAAACTCAAGTTCTCATGCGTCCACAGCAAGCACTTTACCAACCTGAACATTATTTATTTATTTGTTTGTTTGTTTGTTTGTTTATAATCCAGGCTGGTTTCAATGTAGGCATATGGCAGAGATTGGCCTTGAAGCCCTAGACCTCCTACCTTCATCTGTGGAGTACTTATGCAATGGGATTTTGTCAGTAATAAATAACCAAAACCCCTGAAAAGTTAGGTATTTAAATTGGGACACAAAAGTTTAATACCTTGTCTGAAGGTACACAACTATTGAGGATATACTTGGACTCTAAACTGGTACCCTCTTAAACCAAGGCCCTTGTTCTTTGAACTGTCTTGTTACATTGAATTCACAAAATTAAGTTAGGTGATATTCCCACAGGTAATTCCAACAAGAATATTACCAATATTCTTTGAACTATTTATATGAAAAACCCCTATTCTTTTCATCTTATACCATCCTCCACGTTCATGTGTGTATGTATGTGTATGCATACCTGTGAGCATGCATGGATGAAGGCACAAGCACAAGCAGAGGGCCCAGGATTGACATCAGGAATTATCTTTGATTGGTCTTTCACTTTCTTGATTGAGGCGGGGGGGGGGGTCTCTCAATGAAATCAGAGCTTTGTTCAATGATTAGTCTTCCTAGCCTGCTGGTTCTGGGATGCTCTTGTCCTATATCTGCCTTCCAAGTCTGGAATCACAGGCTCTAGTCATATACTCACATGCCATTTATGTGAATGCTAGAGATCTGAACTTTGTTCTTCACACTTGAGGAGTGAGTGCTTTAATCCCTGAGCCATCTCCCCAGTCTCTTGAAAACATCTGAACACAAGAATTTGGCCTCAATCTATGGGTGAAAAAAATTCAAGTTGCTGGATGCTTAAGGCACATCTTCCTGGCACTGGTGGCCCTCTGCAGATTCACTATGTATCAAGCAATTAAGAAGAGGCATGCCCGTTCCTCTCAACACCTGCAACTCATTACAGAATCAAACAGCTCAAGTCCAAGGGTTCCAGCAGAAGAATGCTATAAACAGATGACACCAGATTTATCAGCATTCCCCAAGGCCAGTATTCAATTTCTGTCAAGAAAAATACAAATACATGCAAACATTATCGAATGCCCTCCATATGGTGGGCCTTAGACAGAAAATTCAGTTACATTTAGTAAGAAAATACTTTTTGTCTTACCAGGATGTGGCTTCTTGAAGATAATGTCAATCATTCTTTTTGCAGATCGAAGAGTCATAAAAGTCGTATTGCAATTACTTAGTAAAAAAAAAAATCTGCTTCAATGTTCTGAGGAAAGGTTTTTACTATTCATAAACACCAAAAAATTCACACACACGCACACACACACACACACACACGCGCGCGCGCGGCAATTTAAGTGATAACCATTATTATTAATATCAGTATTCTTTACTATCCCTAGCTCAAATCTGGCACATGCAAATTTCTGCTATGGAACCTTTTCCAAAAAAGACACAAACCAATGAGTGACCAAGTTTCACAAGCTCGTTTTGTGAACCAACCCACTTGCTACTCTTTCTTCTGTATCTAATATAGGTAAAGAAAAAATGTAGAACTCTTAAGGAGATTCCATTCTGAAAGATAGATTCTAACACAGTCCCTCAAAAGAAAAATTACAGAGCTCATGAATATATCCTATGGAGCCCATGATACTACACCTTCCACATGGTCTTTTCTGTGGGTGGTTTGTGTAGCTCATAATGGTCTAGCTAAAAAGCATGCCTCTGATGTCTCTATATTCAACAAAGAACAATATCAAGATATCACATTGCAGTTAGGGAAATCATACATAAATGGACAAAGGTTCAATTTCCACTTTCCAAACTCTACATCCTACTCCATGTGGAGACCAGGGTTGAACCTGAGAATCATCCTTCTTTGGTTACCTGGGAGTAAGAAGCTTGAGGGTGGCATTTCACACAAGAGTCAGTATGGCTGCACACAAGAAAGTATAGTGATGTTTTCTCAATAAGTAAATGAGACATAATTGAGAACATAGATACATATAACCTCATTAAGCATTATACTATATATAAGGATATTCTGGCACATTAAGAAATACAATTTTGAGTTTTTAGATGCCAAAGTCTAAATTAAAATTCCAATTAAAATTGTTCTGCAGTCGATGTAAAACAGTATTTTATTGAAAATGAATTTTTTCACACAATATATTCTGATTATTTTTTCCCTCTCCTAACTTTCCCTGTTCTATCCCATCTCCCCTCCCACCCATATCTCCATCTTTCTCTTTCTTGTTAGAAAACAAACATGCATCTAAGGAGCAACAATAAAATGAAATGAGAAAACAAAATCAAACAAACTGGAATAATACAAAACATTAAAAAGAGTTAAAGAAAAAGCATACAAAACACATATATATGCAGTGACACACATTTTGGAACACAGGAATCCCATAAAAACACAATCTGGAAGCTAATACACACACACACACACACACACACACACACACACAAGACCTGTAAGGTAAAAATTAAATAAATAAATAAATAAATAAATAAAGCCCTGACTTAATATTATAAGACAAAAAACCTCCAAAGATGTCTGACTTAATATTATAAGACAAAAAACCTCCAAAGATGTCATTGAGTTTATTTTATGTAGGCCATCTACGCTTAATGGTGGTTTATTTTTCCAGTGAAACTCCCTTGGAGAAAACTAATTCTTTGTTTGCAAGTGGCTATAAATGGGTTATGGCTCTGGGTTATGAATGAGAGAGTGTGTCCACTTCTTTCAGCTCTCAGACTCCCATCTAATGCACACCCATGCAGGACATGTGCATGCTAATTCAGTCTCTTAGAATGCATATGTGCCCTAGCCCTGTTGTGACTAGAAGGCTTTGATTCCTTGGTCTCCTTTCTGGCTCTTTCTTCTGACATTTTCTGCCTCCTCCTCTGCAGAGTTCCCTAAACCCTGAGGGAAGGGATTTGATGTAAACATCCTTTTTAGAGCTAAGTGTTCTAAGGTCTCCTACTACACATTGTCTGGCTGTGGATCTCTGTATTTCTGCCATTCTGCTGGAGAGAGAAACTTCTGTGATGATAGATAAAGAAATTGCAACACATTTCTTTACCAGAACAGCAGTATTTGGTTTACCCTTAGGTCTGTGGCCTATCTAGTCTCAAGTTCTTGGCCACCCAAGCAGCCCTGAATATTGGTTCCATCTCATGGAGTGGGCTTTAAGTAAAATCAGATATTAGTTGGTTACTCCCACAAGTTTTGTGTCACCATTACACTGGCAAGGCAGGATACTATGATTAATCAAAGGGTTTATGGCTGGCCTGGTATTCATGTTTATCCTTGTATGTGGTATCTTCCTGAACCAAAGACTCTAGAAAAGGGATGAAGGCTCAGTGTAGGCACCAGTTCAACTTCTCCATGTTCAGTGAATTATGGAGGTATTGTATTCAGTAGTAGGGACTTACTGTTAGTTTGTGTAGAACAATCGAAAGCCTTGCCAAAAGCCTAAGTTATTTGGGGTTTCCATGGGAACCATTTGTCCAAGAATTTGATTAGATGTCACCCAATGTCACTATTGAAAGCTTAACTTAGATATGTTTAGTTGGGCTCTGCCCACCCTGTTATTTAATGATTTCACTCAGATCATCATACTCATATATGTATACATTTAGGAAGCTTCTGCTATATAACTTTCCATACACCCATCAAATGGAATGAACTTTTAGATATTCTTCCCCATATCTACTTCATCAACACCCGCATCCTGCCTCTCCCTGCTTGGTCTTCTCATTCAACTCCCATACTTTGTTCACCCATATCTATTCAACTTTCCCTTCCAAGGGACATCCATTCCTCAACTCCCTACTCTCTACCTAATCTCTGTGATTACATGGAATATAGCTTACTTGTCAATGAATTAACAACCGATATCCACACATAAGCAAATATATACTATTTTTTTTTCTTTCTTGGTCTGAGTTATCTCACTCAAGATGATTTGTACTAATTCTATCCACTTTCTAGTGAATGTCATAATTTCACCAGAAATTTCTTTAATGGCTCCACAATGGTCCCTTGTGTAAATGTGCTACATTTTGTTTATCTATCCATTGATGGACACATACATTATTTCCAATTTTGGGCTATTATGAATAAAAAAGCAATTAACCTGGTTGAGCAAGTGTAGTGGAAGAACTGCCAACTGCCTTATTCTCTTGTGTTTCTTTCTTACCCTAGCTCTCTCTCCTCTTGGAGACTCCTTTTCCACTGCCTTATCTGGGTCTCCTTAGCATACCCTTACCTTCGTTTAAAAGCTACCTCAAGCTTGACCTGAAATCCCTCTGCCTACTGGCTCTCTTCTCTGGACTCTGTCCCCAACACATAGGCCTATTTCAATGACTTCCTTCATGGCTCATATTTGAACAAAGAATTAGGAACTGGATTCCACTCAACATTGTATACCCATAGCTGTCATACATGCAGGCTCCCAATAATTAGTTGTTGTCTACTACCATTTGTATTATTTTCCTTTTAATATTTTATATGTAGTTATATTTTGTTGTCCTGTCTTTTATCAATCACCCCTTTTTTATATTTTTCTTTTAATTTCTCTGCCCTCTTATCCTGTGGCTGTTTTATTTCATTTTGTTTTGTTTCTGACAGGTTCTTGGTTTGAGGCCCAAGCAGGATTAGAACTCATATTATGACACAGTCTGATCTTGAAATCACAATCCTTAGTTTCATAAGTGCTGAGATTATCAATACCGATTACCATAACTGTCTTTTTTTTGTCATTATTCATTTTACATTTATTCATTTCAGTACTGAACAACTTGAAGGAGTTGGGTCTCTCCTTCTACCATGTAGCTATACCTTAAGTAGTTCTTAAAGACTTAACTCATCAGACTTGGAAGCAAGTTCCATTACTTTTTGGCCCTTTTGTTCATCTTCATATGCCTTGTATTATTAAATATTAATTATTCTGCGAACATTTAAATTCTTCACTTTGTCCTAAGCACAAGCACAGGTCTGAATGAACCAGAAAAATAAGACAAGAGCTGAGATACTATTAAAGAAAAATCTCAAATAGTCATTGCCAAGAGCATAATCTTAAATTGAAGAATATTATATGTGAATATGATATATGTTTCTCAGCAGAACATTGAAGTCTGAAAATAATAATTTTGCCAAATTTCAAGATGCCTCTAAGTCTGTGTAATTTTCTTGTACACATCTCCACAGAACTCAAATTATTTCCACTTCAAAGAGATGACAAAAGAACAATTTTGAGCTAGAAAAATCCCCTATACTATTTTTCCCTCTCGGTGTGCTAGCCTAGGATAAGAAGGAAACAAAATCTGGAAGCTGAGTAAAGATGGCCCCAAAATATGAAATGATATGAATTAAGCAGGCAATAGAACAGAGAAAGGCCTGACCCCATTGGTGAACAGAATATTCCTCAGTATGTACTTACCTAGTAGAACTAAAGTGGTTTCTAAGAAATTACCTTGCTTAGGATGGTATTTCCCCTTCCATGTGGGCCCTCCAACTGGAGCAAAGCTTATCCATTCCCCAGCCCTACTGGCTTGACTTGATGTGCTAGGTTCAGGGACAGCAAGGGGGTGGGGCATCCTCTTAGAGGAGAAAGAAAAGAGGGATGAAGGAAGGGTCTCAGTGAGGGGAAGACTGAGACTGGGGGGTGAGCTTTTAGAGGTTAATTTATTAATTAAAATGAAAAAGAACTATGCATAACTAGTCAAGGTAGCATATCCCTGTGAGTCTAGTACTTGAGAAGTTGAAGTGAGAGAATTGAAAATTTGAGGCCAGCCTGGGCTACATAGTGAAAATCTGTCTCAGCAAACAAGTTTATTAATATCTGTCTCAGCAAACAGGAGATCATGGGTCAACAGGTAGAAGCTCTTAAAGAAGAAACACAAAAATCCCTTAAAGAATTACAGGAAAACACAAACAATCAAGTGAAGTAACTGAACAAAACCGATCTAAAAGTGGAAGTAAAAAAAATAAAGAAATCACAAAGTGAGACATCTCTGGAGATAGAAAAACCTTGGAAAGAATTCAGGAGTCATAGATGCAAGCATCAAAAACAGAATACAAGAGATAGAAGAAAGAACCTCAGATGCTGAAGATACCATAGAAAACATTGACTCAACAGTCAAAGCAAATGCAAAATGCATAAAGCTGGTAACCCAAAACATCCAGGAACTCCAGGGACACAATAAGAAGGCAAAAGCTAAGGATTACAGTATAAACTAGAGCAAGGATTTACATCTTAAAGGCCCAGTAAGTTCTTCAACAAAATTGTAGAAGAAAACTTCCCTAACCTAGAAAAAGAGATGCCCAGGAACATACAAGAAGCCTTCAGAACTCCAAACAGACTGGACCAGAACAGAAAGTCCTCCCGGCACATAATAATCAAAACACCAAATTCACTAAACGAAAGAATACTAAAAGCAGTAAGGGAAAAAGGGCAAGTAACTTATAAAGGCAGACCTATCAGAATCACACCAGACTTCTCACCAGAAACAATGAAAGCTAGAAGATCTTTGGCAGAACTCATACGGACCCTAAGAGAACACAAATGCCAGTCAAGACTACTAAACCCAGCAAAACTATCAATCATCATAGATGGAGAAACCAAGATATTCTATGACGAAACAAATTCATACAATATCTGTCCATAAATCCAGCCCTACAAAGGATAATTCATGGAAAGTGCCAACACAAGGAGGAAACTACACCCTAGAAAAAGCAAGAAAGTAATCTTCTTCCAACAAACCCAAAAGAAGATACCCACACAAACATTAAAAAAAACATCAAAAATAACAGGAAGCAACAATCACTATTCCCTAATATCTCTTAACAATAGACTCAAGTCCCCAATAAAAAGACATAGACTAACGAAATATTTCTCATGTAAACCTTCAATTACATCAAAAAATGTTTATAATTCCCCTTTTAATTAATGTAGTAATGTTTTTTATGTCTGCCATTTTATCTGCATTATTTTTCATGATAATCTTCATTTTAATATATTTATATATACTTCCTCTATTTTATCAGAAATGTTTTCAATGTAAATCTTTGATTTTATCACAAATATTTTGAATTCCAGCTTCAATTAATTTAGAGTTTTTATATCTACCGTTTTATATGTAAAATTTTCCATGAAATAGACAATTTCAACATTTGTCTATTTATTTCTTGAATATTACCAGAAATATTTTCCATGTAAATATTCAATGTTTTCTGAAAATGTTTATAATTCTACCTTCAATCAACTTAGAAATATCTTTATGCCTATCATTTTATCTATATAATTTCCATGATAATCTTTAATTTTAACGTGTTTTTCTATACATTTCTTCAATTTTGTCAGAAATATTTTCCATTTAAAACTTCAAGTTTATCAGAAAATATTTATAATTCAACTTCAATCAATTTAGGAATACTTTTATACATAACATTATTATATCTATATAAAATTTTCCATGATAATCTTCAATTCTAACATGTTTTTCTACATTTTTCTATGACTTTACCAGAAATATTTTCCACATAAATCTTCAATTCTATAATTAAATGTTTTATCCCATATTTCAATTAATTAGGAATGTTTTACATGTCTACCGCTTTACTCTTTAATTTTCCATGAAAACTGTCAATTTTAAATGTGTTTATCTGAAATATTTTCCATGTAAATCTTTAATTTTATCATAAAGTGATATTTAAAATAAAATAAAGTATTTTTATTTCCCTTTACTTCCCTTTTTCAATAATTCTTATATCCACGTACTAAACTTCACTCCAAGTGGATCAAGGAACTTCATGTAAAACCAGACACACTGAAACTAATAGAAAAGAAACTGGGAAGACCCTTGAGGACATGGGCACAGGGGAAAAGTTCCTGAACAGATCACCAATAGCTTATGCTCTAAGATCAAGAATTGACAAATGGGACCTCATAAAATTACAAAGTTTCTGTAAGGCAAGGGACACTGCTAAAAGGACAAAACGGCAACCATCAAATTGGAAAAGGATATTCACCAACCCTACATCTGATAGAGGGCTAATATCCAATTTATACAAAGAACTCAAGAAGTTAGACCCCAGGGAACCAAATAACCCTATTAAAAATGGGATACAGATCTAAACAAAGTATTTTCACCTGAAGAAATTCAGATGGCTGAGAGGCACCTTAAGAAGTGCTCAACATCATTAGTCATTAGGGAAATGCAAATCATAGCAACTCTGAGATTTCACCTTACACCAGTCAGAATGGCTAAGGTCAAAAACTCAGGACACAGCAGGTGTTGGTGAGGATGTGGAGAAAGAGGAACACTCCCTTTTCAATAAATAAAAACATAAAAAGAAAAAGAAAAAAGAAAGAACTCGGTGTACTGATTTTTCATTTCTACATAATCCAAATCATCAAGAAAAAAGTAATGGTTTAATAAATAACTCATAGACATTTGTTTATTTTGTCCTGAAAGTGATGCTAATAGACTTGGTCTCCTTCCCTGGACTTGAGTCTGATGAATTTCAACAGAATGCCAATGTCACAACTTTGTGATATTATTTGTCTCTTTTTGTCTGCATTATTTAAAAAGAAAAAAGAAAAGTAAAAGAAAAAAAGGAAAGAAATTACCTTGGAGAAGATCTTGGTTTTATAGTCTTGGGGGAAATCTCATGTGACTTCATATGTTCCCCTGAGAGGATTAATAGACCAGTGGAAAACACATGGAAGACATATAAGGACAAGAAAATTCACTGTGAGCATCTTCTTCGAAGTACAGCCTTTTTGTGTGACTAGAAGAGCCAAGAACAGACAACAAATGCCTTCTGTGGTGGTCTTGTTACACTCTGAAGGATTTTAAGTGCAGAAAAAGGTAAGCCAGAAGTGAGGAGTGCTCAACTCATTGTACTATGGTCAGTGACAATGTACGTGGGGCTGAGTCACTTCACTTACAGCTGGGGTGGTTTTGTGGTATCCTTTACTACTGCTACCAAACAGCAACTTTTTTTTTTACCATGTCCATTTTATATATATGTTTTTCAGAGGACACACAAAATAAACCAACATTTTGGTCAACATGATCTTTATCAGGGTCAGTTACTTTTGTTCTTCCAGGGGGATCAAATAATGATTCAAGACCAGACCTTTAGCCCTGAGTACACTTCATCAGGATTTTAACAATGTAAGTGTGAGTGATTCCTCATCATTAAGAACTTGGTTTAAGATGGCTAAAGATGTATCTTTGTCCCTAGAATGTTTGGGAAGCAAGTATGAACCCTTACCACTACATAAAGCAAGGCTTGGTGGTTGTAAGCATAATGTTATTGTGCATTATATAAATATTATCTTGTATGATTAAAATGCTGATTTACCTGCCCCCACATCTGATTGCAATCAGGACATGGCACTATAATACTTAGTCTAAGAAACTCTCTTCTTGATGTTTTTGTGTGAACATTGATCCCCTTTTATTCTATGATTTGCCAATAAAAGCTGATCAGCCAACAGTTGAGCATGGGTGAGAATATTCCTGGGTGTCTGAGGGGAAAGAGAGAGAGAGAGAGAGAGGAGGAGGAGGAGGAGGAGGAGGAGGAGGAGGAGGAGGAGGAGGAGGAGGAGGAGGAGGAGGAGGAAGAAGAGAAAGGGAAG